>NW_025956124.1:0-46714 GCF_023159225.1 Perognathus longimembris pacificus | reverse complement strand
TCCCTGATATACAGCTGCCTACCCCCTTCGTACGTGCAGGTCCTAAATGAGCTTTTTTCTCTGTTCCCTCACCACAATCCAGATTCTTTTGGGGAGTTACCAGTACAGTAACCATACCAGGATGTACTTAATTTAGTAAGCTACTGCTTTTCTTATTCTCAGTGGAGATATTTACTGATAAACAGCTACCTACGCAGCATGTTCATGTCGTTCATAAATGAGCTTTTATCTCTCTCCCCTCACCACAAATCAGATTCTTCTGAGGAGTTCCCAGTACATTATCCTTGCCCCTGTGTAATTACCTTAACAAGCTCCAGCTGTTTTTATTCTCAGAAGGTTTACTCCCTGATATACAGCTGCCTACCCCCTTCGTAAGTGCAGATCCTAAATGAGATTTTTTCCTGTTCCCTCACCACAATCCAGATTCTTTTGGGGAGTTACCAGTACAGTAACCATACCAGGAATTACTTAATTTATTAAGCTCCTGCTTTTCATAATCTCAGTGGAGATATTTACTGATAAACAGCTACCTACGCAGCATGTTCATGTCGTTCCTAAATGAGCTTCTTTCTCTGTTCCCTCACCACAATCCAGATTCTTTTGGGGAGTTACCAGTACAATACCCATACCAGGAAGTACTTAATTTATTAAGCTACTGCTTTTCTTAATCTCAGTGGAGATAGTTACTGATAAACAGCTACGTATGCAGCATGTTCATGTTGTTCCTAATGAGCTTTTATCTCTCTACCCTCATCACAATTCAGATTCTTCTGAGGAGTTCCCAGTACATTATCCTTTCCCCTGTGTAATTGCCTTAACAAGCTCCAGCTGTTTTTATTCTCAGAATGTTTACTCCCTGATATACAGCTGCCTACCCCCCTTCGTAAGTGCAGGTCCGAAATGAGCTTTTTTCTCTGTTCCCTCACCACAATCCAGATTCTTTTGGGGAGTTACCAGTACAGTAACCATACCAGGAAGTACTTAATTTATTAAGCTACTGCTTTTCTTAATCTCAGTGGAGATATTTACTGATAAACAGCTACCTACGCAGCATGTTCATGTCGTTCCTATATGAGCTTTTTCTCTCTCTCCTCACCACAAATCAGATTCTTCTAAGGAGTTCCCAGTACTTTATCCTTTCCCCTGTGTAATTACCTTAACAAGCTCCAGCTGTTTTTTATTCTCAGAAGGTTTACTCCCTGATATACAGCTGCCTACCAACTTCGTAAGTGCAGGTCCTAAATGAGCTATTTTCTCTGTTCCCTAACCACAATCCAGATTCATTTGGGGAGTTACCAGTACAGTATCCATTCCAGGAAGTACTTAATTTATTAAGCTACTGCTTCTCTTAATCTCAGTGGAGATATTTACTGATAAACAGCTACCTACGCAGCATGTTCATGTCGTTCCTAAAGGAGCTTTTTTTCTCGCCCCTCACCATAAATCAGATTCTTCTGAGGAGTTCCCAGTACATTATCCTTTCCCCTGTGTAATTACCTTAACAAGCTCCAGCTGTTTTTATTCTCAGAATGTTTACTCCCTGATATACAGCTGCCTACCCCCTTCGTAAGTGCAGGTCCTAAATGAGCTTTTTTCTCTGTTCCCTCACCACAATCCAGATTCTTTTGGGGAGGTTACCAGTACAATAACCATACCAGGAAGTACTTAATTTATTAAGCTACTGCTTTTCTTAATCTCAGTGGAGATATTTACTGATAAACAGCTACCAACGCAGCATGTTCATGTCTTTCCTAAATGAGCTTTTATCTCTCTCCCCTCACCACAAATCAAATCTTCTGAGGAGTTCCCAGTACATTATCCTTTCCCCTGTGTAATTACCTTAACAAGCTCCAGTTGCTTTTATTCTCAGAAGGTTTACTCCCTGATATACAGCTGCCTACCCCCTTCGTAAATGCAGGTCCTAAATGAGCTTTTTTCTCTGTTCCCTCACCAAAATCCGGATTCTTTTGGGGAGTTACCAGTACAGTAACCATACCAGGAAGTACTTAATTTATTAAGCTACTGCTTTTCTTAATCTCAGTGTAGATATTTACTGATAAACAGCTACCTACGCAGCATGTTCATGTCGTTCCTAAATGAGCTTTTATCTCTCTCCCCTCACCACAAATCAGATTCTTCTGATGAATTCCCAGTACATTATCCTTTCCCCTTTGTAATGAACTTAACAAGCTCCAGCTCCTTTTATTCTCAGAAGGTTTACTCCCTGATATACTGCTGCCTACCCCCTTCGGAAGTGCATGTCCTAAATTAGCTTTTTTTCTCTGTTCCCTCACCACAATCCAGATTCTTTTGGGGAGGTACCAGTACAGTAACCATACCAGGAAGTACTTAATTTATTAATCTACTGCTTTTCTTAATCTCAGTGGAGATATTTACTGATAAAGAGCTACCTACGCAGCATGTTCATGTCGTTCCTAAATGAGCTTTTATCTCTCTCCCCTCACCACAAATCAGATTCTTCTGAGGAGTTCCCAGTACATTATCCTTTCCCCTGTGTAATTACCTTAACAAGCTCTAGCTGTTTTTATTCTCAGAAGGTTTACTCGCTGATATACAGCTGTCTACCCCCTTCGTAAGGGCAGGTCCTAAATGAGCTTTTTTCTCTGTTCCATCACCACAATCCAGATTCTTTTGGGGAGTTACCAGTACAGTAACCATACCAGGAAGTACTTAATTTATTACGCTACTGCTTTTCTTAATCTCAGTGGAGATATTTACTGATAAACAGCTACCTACGCAGCATGTTCATGTCGTTCCTAAAGGAGCTTTTATCTCTCTCCCCTCACCACAAATCAGATTCTACTGAGGAGTTCCCAGTACATTATCCTTTCCCCTGTGTAATTACCTTAACAAGCTCCAGCTGTTTTTATTCTCAGAAGGTTTACTCCCTGATATACAGCTGCCTACCCCCTTCGTAAGTGCAGATCCTAAATGAGATTTTTCCCTGTTCCCTCACCACAATCCAGATTCTTTTGGGGAGTTACCAGTACAGTAACCATACCAGGAAGTACTTCATTTATTAAGCTACTGCTTTTTCATAATCTCAGTGGAGATATTTACTGATAAACAGCTACCTACGCAGCATGTTCATGTCGTTCCTAAATGAGCTTCTTTCTCTGTTCCCTCACCACAATCCAGATTCTTTTGGGGAGTTACCAGTACAATATCCATACCAGGAAGTACTTAATTTATTAAGCTACTGCTTTTCTTAATCTCAGTGGAGATATTTACTGATAAACAGCTACCTACGCAGCATTTTCCTGTCGTTCCTAAATGAGCTTTTATCTCTCTCCCCTCACCACAAATCAGATTCTTCTGAGGAGTTCCCAGTACATTATCCTTTCCCCTGTGTAATTACCTTAACAAGCTCCAGCTGTTTTTATTCTCAGAAGTTTTACTCCCTGATATACAGCTGCCTACCCCCTTCGTAAGTGCAGGTCCTAAATGAGCTTTTTTCTCTGTTCCCTCACCACAATCCAGATTCTTTTGGGGAGTTACCAGTACAGTAACCATACCAGGAAGTACTTAATTTTAGTAAGCTACTGCTTTTCTTAATCTCAGTGGAGATATTTACTGATAAACAGCTACCTCCACAGCATGTTCATGTCGTTCATAAATGAGCTTTTATCTCTCTCCCCTCACCACAAATCAGATTCTTCTGAGGAGTTCCCAGTACATTATCCTTGCCCCTGTGTAATTACCTTAACAAGCTCCAGCTGTTTTTATTCTCAGAAGGTTTTACTCCCTGATATACAGCTGCCTACCCCCTTCGTAAGTGCAGATCCTAAATGAGATTTTTTCCCTGTTCCCTCACCACAATCCAGATTCTTTTGGGAGTTACCAGTACAGTAACCATACCAGGAAGTACTTAATTTATTAAGCTCCTGCTTTTCATAATCTCAGTGGAGATATTTACTGATAAACAGCTACCTACGCAGCATGTTCATGTCGTTCCTAAATGTGCTTCTTTCTCTGTTCCCTCACCACAATCCAGATTCTTTTGGGGAGTTACCAGTACAATACGCATACCAGGAAGTACTTAATTTATTAAGCTACTTCTTTTCTTAATCTCAGTGGAGATATTTACTGATAAACAGCTACGTATGCAGCATGTTCATGTTGTTCCTAAATGAGCTTTTATCGCTCTACCCTCATCACAAATCAGATTCTTCTGAGGAGTTCCCAGTACATTATCCTTTCCCCTGTGTAATTGCCTTAACAAGCTCCAGCTGTTTTTATTCTCAGAATGTTTACTCCCTGATATACAGATGCCTACCCCCTTCGTAAGTGCAGGTCCGAAATGAGCTTTTTTCTCTGTTCCCTCACCACAATCCAGATTCTTTTGGGGAGTTACCAGTACAGTAACCATACCAGGAAGTACTTAATTTATTAAGCTACTGCTTTTCTTAATCTCAGTGGAGATATTTACTGATAAACAGCTACCTACGCAGCATGTTCATGTCGTTCCTATATGAGCTTTTACTCTCTCCCCTCACCACAAATCAGATTCTTCTAAGGAGTTCCCAGTACTTTATCCTTTCCCCTGTGTAATTACCTTAACAAGCTCCAGCTGTTTTTATTCTCAGAAGGTTTACTCCCTGATATACAGCTGCCTACCAACTTCGTAAGTGCAGGTCCTAAATGAGCTATTTTCTCTGTTCCCTAACCACAATCCAGATTCATTTGGGGAGTTACCAGTACAGTATCCATACCAGGAAGTACTTAATTTATTAAGCTACTGCTTCTCTTAATCTCAGTGGAGATATTTACTGATAAACAGCTACGTAGGCAGCATGTTCATGTCGTTCCTAAATGAGCTTTTATCTCTCTCCCCTCACCACAAATCAGATTCTTCTGAGGAGTTCCCAGTACATTATCCTTTCCCCTGTGTATTACCTTAACAAGCTCCAGCTGTTTTTATTCTTAGAAGGTTTACTCCTGATACACAGCTGCCTACCCCCTTCGTAATGCAGGTCCTAAATGAGCTTTTTCTCTGTTTCCTCACCACAATCCAGATTCTTTTGGGGAGTTACCAGTACAGTAACCATACCAGGAAGTACTTAATTTATTAAGCTACTGCTTTTCTTAATCTCAGTGGAGATATTTACTGATAAACAGCTACCTACGCAGCATGTTCATGTCGTTCCTAAATGAGCTTTTATCTCTCTCCCCTCACCACAAATCAGATTCTTCTTAGGAGTTCCCAGTACATTATCTTTTCCCCTGTGTAATTACCTTAACAAGCTCCAGCTGTTTTTATTCTCAGAAGGTTTACTCCCTGATATACAGCTGCCTACCCCCCTTCGTAAGTGCAGGTCCTAAATGAGCTTTTTTCTCTGTTCCCTCACCACAATCCAGATTCTTTTGGGGAGGTTACCAGTACAGTAACCATACCAGGAAGTACTTAATTTATTAAGCTACTGCTTTTCTTAATCTCAGTGGAGATATTTACTGATAACAGCTACCTACGCAGCATGTTCATGTCGTTCATAAATGAGCTTTTATCTCTCTCCCCTCACCACAAATCAGATTCTTCTGAGGAGTTCCCAGTACATTATTCTTGCCCCTGTGTAATTACCTTAACAAGCTCCAGCTGTTTTTATTCTCAGAAGTTTTACTCCCTGATATACAGCTGCCTACCCCCTTCGTAAGTGCAGGTCCTAAATGAGCTTTTTTCTCTGTTCCCTCACCACAATCCAGATTCTTTTGGGGAGTTACCAGTACAGTAACCATACCAGGAAGTACTTAATTTATTAAGCTACTGCTTTTCTTAATCTCAGTGGAGATATTTACTGATAAACAGCTACCTACGCAGCATGTTCATGTCGTTCATAAATGAGCTTTTATCTCTCTCCCCTCACCACAAATCAGATTCTTCTGAGGAGTTCCCAGTACATTATTCTTGCCCCTGTGTAATTACCTTAACAAGCTCCAGCTGTTTTTATTCTCAGAAGGTTTACTCCCTGATATACAGCTGCCTACCCCCTTCGTAAGTGCAAGTCCTAAATGAGCTTTTTTCTCTGTTCCCAAATCACAATCCAGATTCTTTTGTGGAGTTACCAGTACAGTAACCATACCAGGAAGTACTTAATTTATTAAGCTACTGCTTTTCTTAATCTCAGTGGAGATATTTACTGATAAACAGGTACCTACGCAGCATGTTCATGTCGTTCCTAAATGAGCTTTTATTTCTGTCCCCTCACCACAAATCAGATTCTTTTGTGGAGTTCCCAGTACATTATCCTTTCCCCTGTGTAATTACCTTAACAAGCTCTAGCTGTTTTTATTCTCAGAAGGTTTACTCCCTGATATACAGCTGCCTACCCCCTTCGTAAGTGCAGGTCTAAATGAGCTTTTTTCTCTGTTCCCTCACCACAATCCAGATTCTTTTGGGGAGTTACCAGTCCAGTAACCATACCAGGAAGTACTTAATTTATTAAGCTACTGCTTTTCATAATCTCAGTGGAGATATTTACTGATAAACAGCTACCTACGCAGCATGTTCATGTCGTTCGTAAAGGAGCTTTTATCTCTCTCCCCTCACCACAAATCAGATTCTTCTGAGGAGTTCCCAGTACATTAACCTTTCCCTTGTGTAATTACCTTAAGAAGCTCCAGCTGTTTTTATTCTCAGAAGGTTTACTCCCTGATATAGAGCTGCCTACCCGTTCGTAAGTGCAGGGTCATAAATGAGCTTTTTTCTCTGTTCCCTCAACACAATCCAGATTCTTTTGGGGAGTTACCAGTGCAGTAACCATACCAGGAAGTACTTAATTTATTAAGCTACTGCTTTTCTTAATCTCAGTGTAGATATTTACCGATCAGCAGCTACCTACGCAGCATGTTCATGTCGTTCCTAAATGAGCTTTTATCTCTCTCCCATCACCACAAATCAGATTCTTCTGAGGAGTTCCCAGTACATTATCCTTTCTCCTATATAATTACCTTAAGAAGCTCCAGCTGTTTTTATTCTCAAAAGTTTTACTCCCTGATATACAGCTGCTTACCCCCTTTGTAAGTGCAGGTCCTAAATGAGCTTCTTTCTCTGTTGCCTCACCACATCCAGATTCTTTTGGGGAGTTACCAGTACAGTAACCATACCAGGAAGTACTTAATTTATTAAGCTACTGCTTTTCTTAATCTCAGGGGAGATATTTACTGATAAACAGCTATGTACGAAGCATGTTCATGTCGTTCCTAAATGAGCTTTATCTCTCTCCCCTCACCACAAATCAGATTCTTCTGAGGAGTTCCCAGTACATTGTCCTTTCCCCTGTGTAATTACCTTAACAAACTCCAGCTGTTTTTATTCTCAGAAGGTTTACTCCCTGATATACAGCTGCCTACCCCCTTCGTAAGTGCAGGTCCTAAATGAGCTGTTTTCTCTGTTCCCTCACCAGAATGCAGACTCTTTTGGGGGAGTACCAGTACAGTAACCATACCAGGAAGTACTTAATTTATTAAGCTACTGCTTTTCTTAATCTCAGTGGAGATATTTACTGATAAACAGCTACCTACGCAGCATGTTCATGTCGTTCCTAAAGGAGCTTTTATCTCTCTCCCCTCACCACAAATCAGATTCTTCGGAGGAGTTCCCAGTACATTATCCTTTCCCCTGTGTAATTACCTTAAGAAGCTCCAGCTGTTTTTATTCTCAGAAGGTTTACTCCTGATATAGAGCTGCCTACCCCCTTCGTAAGTGCAGGTCATAAATGAGCTTTTTTCTCTGTTCCCTCAACACAATCCAGATTCTTTTGGGGAGTTACCAGTGCAGTAACCATACCAGAAGTACGTAATCTCTTAAGCTACTGCTTTTCTTAATCTCAGTGGAGATATTTACCGATCAGCAGCTACCTACGCAGCATGTTCATGTCGTTCCTAAATGAGCTTTTATCTCTCTCCCATCACCACAAATCAGATTCTTCTGAGGAGTTCCCAGTACATTATCCTTTCTCCTATATAATTACCTTAAGAAGCTCCAGCTGTTTTTATTCTCAAAAGTTTTACTCCCTGATATACAGCTGCCTACCCCCTTTGTAAGTGTAGGTCCTAAATGAGCTTTTTTCTCTGTTCCCTCAACACAATCCAGATTCTTTTGAGGAGTTACCAGTACAGTAACCATACCAGGAAGTACTTAATTTATTAAGCTACTGCTTTTCTTAATCTCAATGGAGATATTTACTGATAAACTGCTACCTACGTAGCATGTTCATGTCGTTCCTAAACGAGCTTTTATCTCTCTCCCCTCACCACAAATACGATTCTTCTGAGGAGTTCCAAGTACATTATCCTTTCCTCTGTATAATTACCTTAACAAGCTCTAGCTGTTTTTATTCTCAGAAGTTTTACTCCCTGATATACAGCTGCCTACCAGCTTCGTAAGTGCAGGTCATAAATGAGCTTTTTTCTCTGTTCCCTCACCACAATCCAGAATCTTTGGGGGGTTACCAGTACAGTAACCATACCAGGAAGTACTTAATTTATTAAGCTACTGCTTTTCTTAATCTCAGTGGAGATATTTACTGATAAACAGCTACCTACGCAGCATGTTCATGTCGTTCCTAAATGAGCTTTTATCTCTCTCCCCTCACCACAAATAAGATTCTTCTGAGGAGTTCCCAGTACATTACCTTTCCCCTGTGTAATTACCTTAACAAGCTCCAGCTGTTTTTATTCTCAGAAGGTTTACTCCCTGATATACAGCTGCCTACCCCCTTCGTAAGTGCAGGTCCAAATGAGCTTTTTTCTCTGTTCCCTCACCACAATCCAGATTCTTTTGGGGAGTTACCAGTACAATATCCATACCAGGAAGTACTTAATTTATTAAGCTACTGCTTTGCTTAATCTCAGTGGAGATATTTACTGATAAACAGCTACGTATGCAGCATGTTCATGTCGTTCCGAAATGAGCTTTTATCTCTCTCCCCTCACCACAAATCAGATTCTTCTGAGGAGTTCCCAGTACATTATCCTTTCCCCTGTGTAATTACCTTAACAAGCTCCAGCTGTTTTTATTCTCAGAAGGTTTACTCCCTGATATACAGCTGCCTACCCCCTTCGTAAGTGCAGGTCATAAATGAGCTTTTTTCTCTTTTCCCTCACCACAATCCAGATTCTTTTGGGGAGTTACCAGTGCAGTAACTATACCAGGAAGTACTTCATTTATTAAGCTACTGCTTTTCTTATCTCAGTGGAGATATTTACTGATAAACAGCTACATACGCAGCATGTTCATGTCGTTCCTAAATGAGCTTTTATCTCTCTCCCCTCACCACAAATCCGATTCTTCTGAGGACTTCCAAGTACATTATCCTTTCCCCTGTGTAATTACCTTAACAAGCTCTAGCTGTTTTTATTCTCAGAAGGTTTATTCCCTGATATACAGTTACCTACCCCTTCGTAAGTGCAGGTCATAAATGAGCTTTTTTCTCTCTTCCCTCACCACAATCCAGAATCTTTTGGGGGGATACCAGTACAGTAACCATACCAGGAAGTACTTAATTTATTAAGCTACTGCTTTCTTAATCTCAGTGGAGATATTTACTGATAAACAGCTACATACGCAGCATGTTCATGTCGTTCCTAAATGAGCTTTAACTCTCTCCCCTCACCACAAATCAGATTCTTCTGAGGAGTTCCCAGTACATTATCCTTTCCCCTGTGTAATTACCTTAACAAGCTCCAGCTGTTTTTATTCTCAGAAGGTTTACTCCCTGATATACAGCTGCCTACCCCCTTCGTAAGTGCAGGTCCCAAATGAGCTTTTTTTCTCTGTTCCCTCACCACAATCCAGATTCTTTTGGGGAGTTACCAGTACAATATCCATACCAGGAAGTACTTAATTTATTAACCTACTGCTTTTCTTAATCTCAGTGGAGATATTTACTGATAAACAGCTACGTATGCAGCATGTTCATGTCGTTCCTAAATGAGCTTTTATCTCTCTCCCCTCACCACAAAGCAGATTCTTCTGAGGAGTTCCCAGTACATTATCCTTTCCCCTGTGTAATTACCTTAACAAGCTCCTGCTGTTTTTATTCTCAGAAGCGATACTCCCTGATATACAGCTGCCTACCCCCTTCATAAGTGCAGGTCCTAAAGGAGCTTTTTTCTCTGTTCTCTCACCACAATCCAGATTCTTTTGGGGAGTTACCAGTACAGTAACCATACCAGGAAGTACTTAATTTATTAAGCTACTGCTTTTCATAATCTCAGTGGAGATATTTACTGATAAACAGCTACCTACGCAGCATGTTCATGTCGTTCCGAAATGAGCTTTTATCTCTCTCCCCTCACCACCAAATCAGATTCTTCTGAGGAGTTCCCAGTACATTATCCTTTCCCTGTGTAATTACCTTAACAAGCTCCAGCTGTTTTTATTCTCAGATTGTTTACTCCCTGATATACAGCTGCCTACCCCCTTCGTAAGTGCAGGTCATAAATGAGCTTTTTTCTCTTTTCCCTCACCACAATCCAGATTCTTTTGGGGAGTTACCAGTGCAGTAACCATACCAGGAAGTACTTAATTTATTAAGCTACTGCTTTTCTTAATCTCAGTGGAGATATTTACTGATAAACAGCTACCTACGCAGGATGTTCATGTCGTTCCTAAATGAGCTTTTATGTCTCTCCCCTCACGACAAATCCGATTCTTCTGTGGACTTCCAAGTACATTATCCTTTCCCCTGTGTAATTACGTTAACAAGCTCTAGCTGTTTTTATTCTCAGAAGGTTTATTCCCTGATATACAGTTACCTACCCCTTCGTAAGTGCAGGTCATAAATGTGCTTTTTTCTCTCTTCCCTCACCACAATCCAGAATCTTTTGGGGGGATAACCAGTACAGTAACCATACCAGAAGTACTTAATTTATTAAGCTACTGCTTTTCTTAATCTCAGTGGAGATATTTACTGATAAACAGCTACTTACCCAGCATGTTCATGTCGTTCCTAAATGAGCTTTTATCTCTCTCCCCTCACCACAAATCAGATTCTTCTGAGGAGTTCCCAGTACATTATCCTTTCCCCTGTGTAATTACCTTAACAAGCTCCAGCTGTTTTTATTCTCAAGTTTACTCCCTGATATACAGCTGCCTACCCCCTTCGTAAGTGCAGGTCCCAAATGAGCTTTTTTCTCTGTTCCCTCACCACAATCCAGATTCTTTTGGGGAGTTTCCAGTACAATATCCATACCAGGAAGTACTTAATTTATTAAGCTACTGCTTTCTTAATCTCAGTGGAGATATTTACTGATAAACAGCTACGTATGCAGCATGTTCATGTCGTCCTAAATGAGCTTTTATCTCTCTCCCCTCACCACAAATCAGATTCTTCTGAGGAGTTCCCAGTACATTATCCTTTCCCCTGTGTAATTACCTTAACAAGCTCCTGCTGTTTTTATTCTCAGAAACGATACTCCCTGATATACAGCTGCCTACCCCCTTCATAAGTGCAGGTCCTAAATGAGCTTTTTTCTCTGATCTCTCACCACAATCCAGATTCTTTTGGGGAGTTACCAGTACAGTAACCATACCAGGAAGTACTTAATTTATTAAGCTACTGCTTTTGTTAATCTCAGTGGAGATATTTACTGATAAACGCTACGGATGCAGCATGTTCATGTCGTTCCTAAATGAGCTTTTATCTCTCTCCCCTCACCACAAATCCGATTCTTCTGAGGAGTTCCAAGTACATTATCCTTTCCTCTGTATAATTACCTTAACAAGCTCTAGCTGTTTTTATTCTCAGAAGTTTTACTCCCTGATATACAGCTGCCTACCAGCTTCGTAAGTGCAGGTCATAAATGAGCTTTTTTCTCTGTTCCCTCACCACAATCCAGAATCTTTTGGGGGGTTACCAGTACAGTAACCATACCAGGAAGTACTTAATTTATTAAGCTACTGCTTTTCTTAATCTCAGTTGAGATATTTACTGATAAACAGCTACCTACGCAGCATGTTCATGTCGTTCCTAAATGAGCTTTTATCTCTCTCCCCTCACCACAAATCAGATTCTTCTGAGGAGTTCCCAGTACATTATCCTTTCTGTTGTGTAATTACCTTAACAAGCTCCAGCTGTTTTTATTCTCAGAAGTTTACTCCCTGATATACAGCTGCCTACCCCCTTCGTAAGTGCAGGTCCTAAATGAGCTTTTTTCTCTGTTCCCTCACCACAATCCAGATTCTTTTGGGGAGTTACCAGTACAATATCCATACCAGGAAGTACTTAATTTATTAAGCTACTGCTTTGCTTAATCTCAGTGGAGATATTTACTGATAAACACCTACGTATGCAGCATGTTCATGTCGTTCCGAAATGAGCTTTTATCTCTCTCCCTCACCACAAATCAGATTTTTCTGAGGAGTTCCCAGTACATTATCCTTTCCCCTGTGTAATGACCTTAACAAGCTCCAGCTGTTTTTATTCTCAGAAGGTTTACTGCCTGATATACAGCTGCCTACCCCCTTCGTAAGTGCAGGTCCTAAATGCGCTTTTTCTCAGTTCCCTCACCACAATCAAGATTCTTTTGGGGAGTTACCAGTACAGTAACCATACCAGGAAATACTTAATTTATTAAGCTACTGCTTTTCTTAATCTCAGTTGAGATATTTACTGATAAACAGCTACCTACACAGTATGTTCATGTCGTTCCTAAATGAGCTTTTATCTCTCCCCTTACCACAAATCAGATTCTTCTGAGGAGTTCCCAGTACATTATCCTTTCCCCTGTGTAATTACCTTAACAAGCTCCAGCTGTTTTTATTCTCAGAAGTTTACTCCCTGATATACAGCTGCCTAACCCCTTCGTAAGTGCAGGTCCTAAATGAGATTTTTTCTCTTTTCCCTCACCACAATCCAGATTCTTTTGGGGAGTTACCAGTACAGTAACCATACCAGGAAGTACTTAATTTATTAAGCTACTGCTTTTCTTAATCTCAGTGGAGATATTTACTGATAAACTGCTACCTACGCAGCATGTTCATGTCGTTCCTAAATGAGCTTTTATCTCTCTACCTCACCAAAAATCAGATTCTTCTGAGGAGTTCCCAGTACATTATCCTTTCCCCTGGGTAATTACCTTAACAAGCTCCAGCTGTTTTTATTCTCAGAAGGTTTACTCCCTGATATACAGCTGCCTACCACCTTCGTAAATGCAGGTCCTAAATGAGCTTTTTTCTCTGTTCCCTCACCACAATCCAGATTCTTTTGGGGAGTTACCAGTACAGTAACCATACCAGGAAGTACTTAATTTATTAAGCTAGTGCTTTTCTTAATCTCAGTGGAGATATTTACTGATAAACAGCTACGGAAGCAGCATGTTCATGTCGTTCCTAAATGAGCTTTTATCTCTCTCCCCTCACCACAAATCCGATTCTTCTGAGGAGTTCCAAGTACATTATCCTTTCCTCTGTATAATTACCTTAACAAGCTTAGCTGTTTTTATTCTCAGAAGTTTTACTCCCTGATATACAGCTGCCTACCAGCTTCGTAAGTGCAGGTCATAAATGAGCTTTTTTCTCTATACCCTCACCACAATCCAGAATCTTTTGGGCGGTTACCAGTACAGTAACCATACCAGGAAGTACTTAATTTATTAAGCTACTGCTTTTCTTAATCTCAGTGGAGATATTTACTGAAAAAGAGCTACCTACTCAGCATGTACATGTCGTTCCTAAATGAGCTATTTTCTCTGTTCCTCACCACAATCCAGATTCTTTTGGGGAGTTATCAGTACAGTAACCATACCAGGAAGTACTTAATTTATTAAGCTACTGCTTTTCTTAATCTCAGTTGAGATATTTACTGTTTAATAGATACCTACGCAGCATGTTCATGTCGTTCCTAATGAGCTTTTATCTCTCTCCCCTCACCACAAATCAGATTCTTCTGAGGAGTTCCCAGTACATTATCCTTGCCCCTGTGTAATTACCTTAACAAGCTCCAGCTGTTTTTATTCTCAGTAGGTTTACTCCCTGATATACAGCTGCCTAACCCCTTCGTAAGTGCAGATCCTAAATGAGCTTTTTTCTCTGTTCCCTCACCACAATCCAGATTCTTTTGGGGAGTTACCAGTACAGTAACCATACCACGAAGTACTTAATTTATTAAGCTACTGCTTTTCTTATTCTCAGTGGAGATATTTACTGATAAACAGCTACCTACGCAGCACGTTCATGTCGTTCCTAAATGAGCTTTTATCTCTCTCCCCTCACCACAAATCAGATTCTTCTGTGGAGTTCCCAGTACATTATCCTTTCCCCTGTGTAATTACCTTAACAAGCTCCAGCTGTTTTTATTCTCAGAAGGTTTACTCCCTGATATACAGCTGCCTACCCCCTTCGTAAGTGCAGGTCCTAAATGAGCTTTTTTCTCTGTTCCCTCACCACAATCCAGATTCTTTGGGGAGTTACCAGTACAGTAACCATACCAGGAAGTACTTAAATTTATTAAGCTACTGCTTTTCTTAATCTCAGTGGAGATATTTACTGATAAACAGCTACATACGCAGCATGTTCATGTCGTTCCTAAATGAGATTTTATCTCTCTCCCCTCACCACAAATCAGATTCTTCTGAGGAGTTCCCAGTACATTATCCTTTCCCCTGTGTAATTACCTTAACAAGCTCCTGCTGTGTTTATTCTCAGAAGGTTTACTCCCTGATATACAACTGCCTACCCCTTCGTAAGTGCAAGTCCTAAATGAGCTTTTTTCTCTGTTCCCTCAGCACAATCCAGATTCTTTTGGGGAGTTACCAGTACAGAAACCATACCAGGAAGTACTTAATTACTAAGCTACTGCTTTTATTAATCTCAGTGTAGATATTTACTGATAAACAGCTACCTACGCAGCATGTTCATGTCGTTCCTAAATGAGCTTTTATCTCTCTCCCCTCACCACAAATCAGATTGTTCTGAGGAGTACCCAGTACATTATCCTTCCCCTGTGTAATTACCTTAAAAAGCTCCAGCTGTTTTTATTCTCAGAAGGTTTATTCCCTGATATACAGCTGCCTACCCCCTTCATAAGTGCAGATCCTAAATGAGCTTTATTCCTGTTCCCTCACCACAATCCAGATTCTTTTGGGGAGTTACCAGTACAGTAACCATACCAGGAAGTACTTAATTTTTTAAGCTACTGCTTTTCTTAATCTCAGTGGAGATATTTACTGATAAACAGCTACTTATGCAGCATGTTCATGTTGTTCCTAAATGAGCTTTTATCTCTCTACCCTCACCACAAATCAGATTCTTCTGAGGAGTTCCCAGTACATTATCCTTTCCCCTGTGTAATTACCTTAACAAGCTCCAGCTGTTTTTATTCTCAGAAGCGATACTCCCTGATATACAGCTGCCTACCCCATCGTAAGTGCAGGTCATAAATGAGCTTTTTTCTCTGTTCCCTCAGCACAATCCAGATTCTTTTGGGGAGTTACCAGTACAGTAACCATACCAGGAAGTACTTAATTTATTAAGCTACTGCTTTTCTTAATCTCAGTGGAGATATTTACTGATAAACAGCTACCTACGCAGCATGTTCATGTCGTTCCTAAATGAGCTTTTATCTCTCTCCCCTCACCACAAATCAGATTGTTCTGAGGAGTTCCCAGTACATTATCCTTCCCTGTGTAATTCCCTTAACAAGCTCCAGCTATTTTATTCTCAGAAGGTTTACTCCCTGATATACAGCTGCCTACCCCCTTCGTAAGTGCAGGTCCTAAATGAGCTTTTTTCTCTGTTCCCTCACCACAATCCAGATTCTTTTGGGGAGTTACCAGTACAATAACCATACCACGAAGTACTTAATTTATTAAGCTACAGCTTTTCATAATCTCATTGGAGATATTTACTGATAAACAGCTACCTACGCAGCATGATCATGTCGTTCCTAAATGAGCTTTTTTCTCTCTTCCCTCACCAAAATCCAGATTCTTTTGGGGAGTTACCAGTACAGTATCCATACCAGGAAGTACTTAATTTATTAAGCTACTGCTTTTCTTAATCTCAGTGGAGATATTCACTGATAAACAGCTACCAATGCAGCATGAGCTTTTATCTCTCTCCCCTCACCACAAATCAGATTCTTCTGAGGAATTCCCAGTACATTATCCTTTCCCCTATTTAATTACCTTATCAAGCTCCAGCTGTTTTTATTCTCAGAAGGTTTACTCCCTGATAGACAGCTGCCTACCCCCTTCGTAAGTGCAGGTCCTAAATGAGCTTTTTTCTCTGTTCCCTCAACCACAATCCAGATTCTTTTGGGGAGTTACCAGTACAGAAACCATACCAGGAAGTACTTAATTCATTAAGCTACTGCTTTTCTTAATCTCAGTGGTGATATTTACTGATAAACAGCTACCTACGCAGCATGTTCATGTCGTTCCTAAATGAGCTTTTATCTCTCTCCCTAATCACAAATCAGATTCTTCTGAGGAGTTCCCAGTACATTATCCTTTCCCCTGTGTAATTACCTTAACAAGCTCCAGCTGTTTTTATTCTCAGAAGGTTTACTCCCTGATATACAGCTGCCTACCCCCTTGGTAAGTGCAGGTCCCTAAATGAGCTTTTTTCTCTGTTCCCTAACCACAATACAGATTCATTTGGGGAGTTACCAGTACAGTATCCATACCAGGAAGTACTTATTTTATTAAGCTACTGCTTCTCTTAATCTCAGTGGAGATATTTACTGATAAACAGCTACGTACGCAGCATGTTCATATCGTTCATAAATGAGCTTTTATCTCTCTCCCCTCACCACAAATCAGATTCTTCTGAGGAGTTCCCAGTACATTATCCTTTCCCCTGTGTAATTACCTTAACAAACTCCAGCTGTTTTTATTCTCAGAAGGTTTACTCCCTGATACACAGCTGCCTACCCCCTTCGTAATGCAGGTCCTAAATGAGCTTTTTTCTCTGTTCCCTCACCACAATCCAGATTCTTTTGGGGAGTTACCAGTACAGTAACCATACCAGGAAGTACTTAATTTACTAAGCTACTGCGTTTCTTAATCTCATTGGAGATATTTACTGATAAACTGCTACCTACGCAGCATGTTCATGTCGTTCCTAAATGAGCTTTTTTCTCTGTTCCCTCACCACAAACCAGATACTTTTGGGGAGTTACCAGTACAGTATCCATACCAGGAAGTACTTAATTTATTAAGCTACTGCTTTTCTTAATCTCAGTGGAGATATTTACTGATAAACAGCTACGTATGCAGCATGTTCATGTCGTTCCTAAATGAGCTTTTTTCTCTCTCCCTCACCACAAATCAGATTCTTCTGAGGAGTTCCCAGTACATTATCCTTTTCCCTGTGTAATTACATTAACAAGCTCCAGCTGTTTTTATTCTCAGAAGCGATACTCCCTGATATACAGCTGCCTACCCCGTTCGTAATTGCAGGTCCTAAATGAGCTTTTTTCTCTGTTCCCTCACCACAATCCAGACTCTTTTGGGGAGTTACCAGTACAGTAACCATACCAGGAAGTACTTAATTTACTAAGCTACTGCTTTTCTTAATCTCATTGGAGATATTTACTGATAAACTGCTACCTACAGAGCATGTTCATGTCGTTCCTAAATGAGCTTTTATCTCTCTCCCCTCACCCCAAATCAGATTCTTCTGAAGAGTTCCCAGGTCATTATCCTTTCCCCTGTGTAATTACCTTAACAAGCTCTAGCTGTTTTTATTCTCAGAAGGATTACTCCCTGATATACAGCTGCCTACCCCCTTCGTAAGTGCAGGTCCTAAATGAGCTTTTTTCTCTGTTCCCTCACCACAATCCAGATTCTTTTGGGGAGTTACCTTTACAGTAACCATACAAGGAAGTACTTAATTTATTAAGCTACTGCTTTTCTTAATCTCAGTGGAGATATTTACTGATAAACAGCTACCTACGCAGCATGTTCATTGTCGTTCCTAATGAGCTTTTATCTCTCTCCCCTCACCACAAATCAGATTCTTCTGAGGAGTTCCCAGTACATTATCCTTTACCCTGTGTAATTACCTTAACAAGCTCCAGCTGTTTTTATTCTCAGAAGGTTTACTCCCTGATATACAGCTGCCTACCCCCTTCGTAAGTACAGGTCCTAAATGAGCTTTTTTCTCTGTTCCCTCACCACAGTCCAGATTCTTTTGGGGAGTTACCAGTACAGTAACCATACCAGGAATTACTTAATTTATTAAGCTACTGCTTTTCTTAATCTCAGGGGAGATATTTACTGATAAACAGCTACCATGCAGCATGAGCTTTTATCTCTCTCCCCTCACCACAAATCAGATTCTTCTGAGGAGTTCCCAGTACATTATCCTTTCCCCTATTTAATTACCTTAACAAGCTCCAGCTGTTTTTTTTCTCAGAAGGTTTACTCCCTGATATACAGCTGCCTACCCCCTTCGTAAGTGCAGGTCCTAATGAGCTTTTTTCTCTGTTCCCTCACCACAATCCAGATTCTTTTGGGGAGTTACCAGTACAGAAACCATACCAGGAAGTACTTAATTCATTAAGCTACTGCTTTTCTTCATCTCAGTGAGATATTTACTGATAAACAGCTACCTACGCAGCATGTTCATGTCGTTCCTAAATGAGCTTTTATCTCTCTCCCCTCACAGAAATCAGATTCTTCTGAGGAGTTCCCAGTACATTATCCTTTCCCCTGTGTAATTACCTTAACAAGCTCCAGGTGTTTTTATTCTCAGAAGGTTTACTCCCTGATATACAGCTGCCTACCCCCTTCGTAAGTGCAGGTCCTAAATGAGCTTTTTTCTCTGTTCCCTCACCACTATCCAGATTCTTTTGGGGAGTTACCAGTACAGTAACCATACCAGGAAGTACTTAATTTATTAAGCTACTGCTTTTCTTAATCTCAGTGGAGATATTTACTGATAAACAGCTACCTACGCAGCATGTTCATGTCGTTCCTAAATGAGCTTTTTTCTCTGTTCCCTCACCACAGTCCAGATTCTTTTGGGGGGTTACCAGTACAGTAACCATACCAGGAAGTACTTAATTTATTAAGCTACTGTTTTTCTTAATCTCATGGGAGATATTTACTGATAAACATCTACGTATGCAGCATGTTCACGTCGTTCCTAAATGAGCTTTTATCTCTCTCCCCTCACCGCAAATCAGATCTTCTGAGGGAGTTCCCAGTACATTATCCTTTCCCCTGTGTAATTACCTTAACAAGCTCCAGCTGTTTTTATTCTCAGAAGGTTTACTCCCTGATATACAGCTGCCTACCCCCTTCGTAAGTGCAGGTCCTAAATGAGCTTTTTTCTCTGTTCCCTCACCACAATCCAGATTTTTTGGGGAGTTACCAGTACAGTCACCATACCAGGAAGTACTTAATTTATTAAGCTACTGCTTTTCTTAATCTCAGTGGAGATATTTACTGATAAACAGCTACCTACGCAGCATGTTCATGTCGTTCCTAATGAGATTTTATCTCTCTCCCCTCACCACAAATGAGATTCTTCTGAGGAGTTCCCAGTACATTATCCTTTCCCCTGTGTAATTACCTTAACAAGCTCCAGCTGTTTTTGTTCTCAGAAGCGATACTCCCTGATATACAGCTGCCTACCCCCTTCGTAATTTCAGGTCCTAAATGAGCTTTTTTCTCTGTTCCCTCACCACCATCCAGATTCTTTTGGGGAGTTACCAGTACAGTAACCATACCAGGATGTACTTAATTTACTAAGCTACTGCGTTCTTAATCTCATTGGAGATATTTACTGATAAACTGCTACCTACAGAGCATGTTCATGTCGTTCCTAAATGAGCTTTTATCTCTCTCCCCTCACCACAAAATCAGATTCTTCTGAGGAGCTCCCAGTACACTATCCTTTCCACTGTGTAATTACCTTAACAAGCTCCAGCTGTTTTTATTCTCAGAAGGTTTACTCCCTGATATACAGCTGCCTACCCCCTTCGTAAGTGCAGGTCCTAAATGAGCTTTTTTCTCTGTTCCCTCACCACAATCCAGATTCTTTTGGGGAGTTACCAGTACAGTAACCATACCAGGAAGTACTTAATTTATTAAGCTACTGCTTTTCTTAATCTCAGTGGAGATATTTACTGATAAACAACTACCTACGCAGCATGTTCATGTCGTTCCTAATGAGCTTTTTTCTCTGTTCCCTCACCACAAACCAGATCCTTTTGGGGAGTTACCAGTACAGTATCCATACCAGGAAGTACTTAATTTATTAAGCTACTGCTTTTCTTAATCTCAGTGGAGATATTTACTGATAAACAGCTACGTATGCAGCATGTTCATGTCGTTCCTAAATGAGCTTTTTTCTCTCTCCCCTCACCACAAATCAGATTCTTCTGAGGAGTTCCCAGTACATTATCCTTTCCCCTGTGTAATTACCTTAACAAGCTCCAGCTGTTTTTATTCTCAGAAGCGATACTCCCTGATATACAGCTGCCTACCCCGTTCGTAATTGCAGGTCCTAAATGAGCTTTTTTCTCTGTTCCCTCACCACAATCCAGAGTCTTTTGGGGAGTTACCAGTACAGTAACCATACCAGGAAGTACTTAATTTACTAAGCTACTGCTTTTCTTAATCTCATTGGAGATATTTACTGATAAACTGCTACCTACAGAGCATGTTCATGTCGTTCCTAAATGAGCTTTTATCTCTCCTCCCCCCTCACCACAAATCAGAATCTTCTGAAGAGTTCCCCAGGTCATTATCCTTTCCCCTGTGTAATTACCTTAACAAGCTCCAGCTGTTTTTATTCTCCGAAGGTTTACTCCCTGATATACAGCTGCCTACCCCCTTCGTAAGTGCAGGTCGTAAATGAGCTTTTTTCTCTGTTCCCTCACCACAATCCATATTCTTTTGGGGAGTTACCAGTACAGAAACCATACCAGGAAGTGCTTAATTCATTAAGCTACTGCTTTTCTTAATCTCAGTGGAGATATTTACTGATAAACAGCTACCTACGCAGCATGTTCATGTCGTTCCTAAATGAGCTTTTATCTCTCTCCCCCTCACCAGAAATCAGATTACTTCTGAGGAGTTCCCAGTACATTATCCTTTCCCCTGTGTAATTACCTTAACAAGCTCCAGGTGTTTTTATTCTCAGAAGGTTTACTCCCTGATATAAAGCTGCCTACCCCCTTCGTAAGTGCAGGTCCTAAATGAGCTTTTTTCTCTGTTCCCTCACCACAATCCAGATTCTTTTGGGAGTTACCAGTACAGTAACCATACCAGGAAATACTTAATTTATTAAGCTACTGCTTTTCTTAATCTCAGTGGAGATATTTACTGATAAACAGCTACCTACGCAGCATGTTCATGTCGTTCCTAAATGAGCTTTTTTCTCTTCCCTCACCACAATCCAGATACTTTTGGGGAGTTACCAGTACAGTATCCCATTCCAGGAAGTACTTAATTTATTAAGCTACTGCTTTTCTTAATCTCAGTTGAGATATTTACTGATAAACAGCTACCTACGCAGCATGTTCATGTCGTTCCTAAATGAGCTTTTATCTCTCTCCCCTCACCACAAATCAGATTCTTCTGAGGAGTTCCCAGTACATTATCCTTTCCCCCTGTGTAATTACCTTAACAAGCTCCAGCTGTTTTTATTCTCAGAAGGTTTACTCCCTGATATACAGCTGCCTACCCCCTTCATAAGTGAAGGTCCTAAATGAGCTTTTTTCTCTGTTCCCCTCACCACAATCCAGATTCTTTTGGGGAGTTACCAGTACAGTATCCATACCAGGAAGTACTTAATTTATTAAGCTACTGCTTTTCTTAATCTCAGTGGAGATATTTACTGATAAACAGCTACCTACGCAGCATGTTCATGTCGTTCCTAAATGAGCTTTTATCTCTCTCCCCTCACCACAAATCAGATTCTTCTGAGGAGTTCCCAGTACATTATCCTTTCCTCTGTGTAATTACCTTAACAAGCTCCAGCTGTTTTTATTCTCAGAAGGTTTACTCCCTGATATACAGCTGCCTACCCCCCTTCGTAAGTGCAGGTCCAAATGAGCATTTTTCTCGGTTCCCTCACCACAATCCAGATTCTTTTGGGGAGTTACTAGTAGAGTAACCACACCAGGAAGTACTTAATTTATTAAGCTACTGCTTTTCTTAATCTCAGTGGAGATATTTACTGATAAACAGCTACGTACGCAGCATGTTCATGTCGTTCATAAATGAGCTTTTTATCTCTCTCCCCCTCACCACAATTCAGATTCTTCTGAGGAGTTCCCAGTACATTATCCTTTCCCCTGTGTAATTACCATAACAAGCTCCAGCTGTTTTTATTCTCAGAAGGTTTACTCCCCTGATATACAGCTGCCTACCCGCTTCATAAGTGCAGGTCCTAAATGAGCTTTTTTCTCTGTTCCCTCACCACAATCCAGATTCTTTTGGGGAGTTACCAGTACAGTAACCATACCAGGAAGTACTTAATTTATTAAGCTACTGCTTTTCTTAATCTCAGTGGAGATATTTACTGATAAACAGCTACCTAAGCACTATGTTCATGTCGTTCTTAAATGAGCTTTCATCTCTCTCCCCTCACCACAAATCAGATTCTTCTGAGGAGTTCCCAGTACATTATCCTTTCCCCTGTGTAATTACCTTAAAAGCTCCAGCTGTTTTTATTCTCAGAAGGTTTACTCCCTGATATACTGCTGCCTACCCCCTTCGTAAGTGCAGGTCCTAAATGAGCTTTTTTCTCTGTTCCCTCACCACAATCCAGATTCTTTTGGGGAGTTACCAGTACAGTAACCATACCAGGAAGTACTTAATTTATTAAGCTACTGCTTTTCTTAATCTCAGTGGAGATATTTACTGATAAACAGCTACCTACGCAGCATGTTCATGTCGATCCTAAATGAGCTTTTATCTCTCTCCCCTCACCACAAATCAGATTCTTCTGAGGAGGTCACAGTACATTATCCTTTCCCCTGTGTAATTACCTTAACATGCTCCAGCTTTTTTTAATCTCAGAAGTTTTACTCCCTGATATACAGCTGCCTACCCCCTTCGTAAGTGCAGGTCCTAAATGAGCTTTATTCTCTGTTCCCTCACCACAATCCAGATTCTTTTGGGGAGTTACCAGTACAGTAACCATACCAGGAAGTACTTAATTTATTAAGCTACAGCTTTTCTTTTTTTTTTTTTTGCCAGTCGTGGGCCTTGGACTCAGGGCCTGAGCACTGTCCCTGGCTTCTTCCTGCTCAAGGCCAGCACTCTGCCACTTGAGCCACAGCGCCGCTTCTGGCCGTTTTCTGTATATGTGGTGCTGGGGAATCGAACCTAGGGCCTCGTGTATCCGAGGCAGGCACTCTTGCCACTAGGCTATATCCCCAGCCCTGCTTTTCTTAATCTCAGTGGAGATATTTACTGATAAACAGCTACGTACGCAGCATGTTCATGTCGTTCCTAAATGAGCTTTAATCTCTCTCCCCTCACCACAAATCAGATTCTTCTGAGGAGTTCCCAGTACATTATCCTTTCCCTGTGTAATTACCTTAACAAGCTCCAGCTGTTTTTATACTCAGAAGGTTTACTCTCTGATATACAGCTGCCTTCCCCCTTAGTAAGTGCAGGTCCTAAATCTGCTTTTTTCTCTGTTCCCTCACCACAATCCAGATTCTTTTGGGGAGTTACCAGTACAGTAACCATACCAGGAATTACTTAATTTATTAAGCTACTGCTTTTCTTAATCTCAGTGGAGATATTTACTGATAAACAGCTACCTACGCAGCATGTTCATGTCGTTCCTAAATGAGCTTTTTTCTCTATTCCCTCACCACAACCCAGATTCTTTTGGGGAGTTACCAGTACAGTAAACCATACCAGGAAGTACTTAATTTATTAAGCTACTGCTTTTCTTAATCTCAGTGGAGATATTTACTGATAAACAGCTACCTACGCAGCATGTTCATGTCTTTCCTAAATGAGCTTTTATCTCTCTCCCGTCACCACAAATCAGATTCTTCTGAGGAGTTCCCAGTACATTATCCTTTCCCCTGTGTAATTACCTTAACAAGCTCCAGCTGTTTTTATTCTCAGAATGTTTACTCCCTGATATACAGCTGCCTACCCCCTTCGTAAGTGCAGGTCCTAAATGAGCTTTTTTCTCTGTTCCCTCACCACAATCCAGATTCTTTTGGGGAGTTACCAGTACAGTAACCATACCAGGAAGTACTTAATTTATTAAGCTACTGCTTTTCTTAATCTCAGTGGAGATATTTACTGATAAACAGCTACCTACGCAGCATGTTCATGTCGTTCCTAAATGAGCTTTTATCTCTCTCTCCCCTCACCACAAATCAGATTCTTCTGAGGAGTTCCCAGTACATTATCCTTTCCCCTGTGTAATTACCTTTATAAGGTCCAGCTGTTTTTATTCTCAGAAGGTTTACTCCCTGATATACAACTGCCTACCCGATTCTAAAGTGCAGGTCCTAAATGAGCTTTTTTCTCTGTTCCCTCACCACAATCCAGATTCTTTTGGGGAGTTACCAGTACAGTAACCATACCAGGAAGTACTTAATTTATTAAGCTACTGCTTTTCTTAATATCAGTGGAGATATTTTACTGATAAACCGGTACCTACGCAGCGTGTGCATGTCGTTCCTAAATGAGCTTTTATCTCTCTTTCCTCACAACAAATTAGATTCTTCTGAGGAGTTCCCAGTACATTATCCTTTCCCCTGTGTAATTACCTTTATAAGGTCCAGGTGTTTTTATTCTCAGAAGGTTTACTCCCTGATATACAACTGCCTACCCGCTTCGTAAGTGCAGGTCCTAAATGAGCTTTTTTCTCTGTTCCCTCACCACAATCCAGATTCTTTTGGGGAGTTACCAGTACAGTAACCATTCCAGGAAGTACTTAATTTATTAAGCTACTGCTTTTCTTAATCTCAATGGAGATATTTACTGATAAACAGCTACCTACGCAGCATGTTCATGTCGTTCCTAAATGAGCTTTCATCTCTCTCCCCTCACCACAAATCAGATTCCTCTAGGGGTTCCCAGTACATTATCCTTTCCCCTGTGTAATTACCTTAACAAGCTTCAGCTGTTTTTATTCTCAGAACGTTTACTCCCTGATATACAGCTGCCTACCCCCCTTCGTAAGTGCAGGTCCTAAATGAGCTATTTTCTCTGTTCCCTCACCACAATCCAGATTCTTTTGGGGAGTTTCCAGTACAGTATCCATACCAGGAAGTACTTAATTTATTAAGCTACTGCTTTTCTTAATCTCAGTGGAGATATTTACTGATAAACAGCTACCTACGCAGCTTGTTTATGTCGTTCCTAAATGAGCTTTTATCTCTCTCCACTCACCACAAATTCAGATTCTTCTGAGGAGTACCCCAGTACATTATCCTATCCCCTGTGTAATTACCTTAACAAGCTCCAGCTGTTTTTATTCTCAGAAGGCATACTCCCTGATATACAGCTGCCTACCCCCCTTCGTAAGTGCAGGTCCTATATGAGCTTTTTTCTCTGTTCCCTCACCACAATCCAGATTCTTTTGGGGAGTTACCAGTACAGTAACCATACCAGGAAGTACTTAATTTATTAAGCTACTGCTATCCTTTTTTTTTTTTTTCTGCCAGTCGTGGGCCTTGGACTCAGGGCCTGAGCACTGTCCCTGGCTTCTTCCTGCTCAAGGCCAGCACTCTGCCACTTGAGCCACAGCGCCGCTTCTGGCCGTTTTCTGTATATGTGGTGCTGGGGAATCGAACCTAGGGCCTCGTGTATCCGAGGCAGGCACTCTTGCCACTAGGCTATATCCCCAGCCCTGCTTTTCTTAATCTCAGTGGAGATATTTACTGATAAACAGCTACGTACGCAGCATGTTCATGTCGTTCCTAAATGAGCTTTAATCTCTCTCCCCTCACCACAAATCAGATTCTTCTGAGGAGTTCCCAGTACATTATCCTTTCCCCTGTGTAATTACCTTAACAAGCTCCAGCTGTTTTTATACTCAGAAGGTTTACTCTCTGATATACAGCTGCCTTCCCCCCTTAGTAAGTGCAGGTCCTAAATCTGCTTTTTTCTCTGTTCCCTCACCACAATCCAGATTCTTTTGGGGAGTTACCAGTACAGTAACCATACCAGGAATTACTTAATTTATTAAGCTACTGCTTTTCTTAATCTCAGTGGAGATATTTACTGATAAACAGCTACCTACGCAGCATGTTCATGTCGTTCCTAAATGAGCTTTTTTCTCTATTCCCTCACCACAATCCAGATTCTTTTGGGGAGTTACCAGTACAGTAACCATACCAGGAAGTACTTAATTTATTAAGCTACTGCTTTTCTTAATCTCAGTGGAGATATTTACTGATAAACAGCTACCTACGCAGCATGTTCATGTCGTTCCTAAATGAGCTTTTATCTCTCTTTCCCTCACCACAAATCAGATTCTTCTGAGGAGTTCCCAGTACATTATCCTTTCCCCTGTGTAATTACCTTTATAAGGTCCAGCTGTTTTTATTCTCAGAAGGTTTACTCCCTGATATACAACTGCCTACCCGATTCTAAAGTGCAGGTCCTAAATGAGCTTTTTTCTCTGTTCCCTCACCACAATCCAGATTCTTTTGGGGAGTTACCAGTACAGTAACCATACCAGGAAGTACTTAATTTATTTAAGCTACTGCTTTTCTTAATATCAGTGGAGATATTTACTGATAAACAGCTACGTACGCAGCATGTTCATGTCGTTCCTAAATGAGCTTTTATCTCTCTCCCCCTCACCATAAATCAGATTCTTCTGAGGAGTTCCAGTACATTATCCTATCCCCTGTGTAATTACCTTAACAAGTTCCAGCTGTTTTTATTCTCAGAAGGTTACTCCTTGATATACAGCTGCCAACCCCATTCGTAAGTGCAGGTCTTTAAGGAGCTTTTTTCTCTGTTCCCTCACCACAATCCAGATTCTTTTGGGGAGTTACCAGTACAGTAACCATACCAGGAATTACTTAATTTATTAAGCTACTGCTTTTCTTAATCTTAGTGGAGATATTTACTGATAAACAGCTACGTACGCAGCATGTTCATGTCGTTCCTAAATGAGCTTTTATCTCTCTCCCCCTCACCACAAATCAGATTCTTCTGAGGAGTTCCCAGTACATTATCCTTTCCCCTGTGTAATTACCTTAACAAGCTCCAGCTGTTTTTATTCTCAGAAGGTTTACTCCCTGATATACAGCTGCCTAACCGCTTCGTAAGTGCAGGTCCTAAATGAGCTTTTTTCTCTGTTCCCTCACCACAATCCAGATTCTTTTGGGGAGTTACCAGTACAGTAACCATACCAGGAAGTACTTAATTTATTAAGCTACTGCTTTTCTTAATCTCAGTGGAGATATTTACTGATAAACAGCTACCTAAGCAGCATGTTCATGTCGTTCCTAAATGAGCTTTTATCTCTCTCCCCTCACCACAAATCAGATTCTTCTAAGGAGTTCCCAGTACTTTATCCTTTCCCCTGTGTAATTACCTTAACAAGCTCCAGCTGTTTTTATTCTCAGAAGGTTTACTCCCTGATATACTGCTGCCTACCCCCTTCGTAATTGCAGGTCCTAAATGAGCTTTTTTCTCTGTTCCCCTCACCACAAATCCAGATTCTTTCGGGGAGTTACCAGTACAGTAACCATACCAGGAAGTACTTAGTTTATTAAGCTACTGCTTTTCCTCATCTCAGTGGAGATATTTACTGATAAACAGCTACCATACGCATCATGTTCATGTCGTTCCTAAATGAGCTTTTATCGCTGTCCCCTCACCACAAATCAGATTCTTCTGAGGAGTTCCCAGTAAATTATACTTTCCCCTGTGTAATTACCTTAACAAGCTCCAGCTGTTTTTATTCTCAGGAGGTTTACCTCCGTGATATACAACTGCCTACCCACTTCCTAAGTGCAGCTCATAAATGAGATTTTTTCTATGTTCCCTCACCGCAATCCAGATTCTTTTGGGCAGTTACCAGTACAGTAACCATACCAGGAAGTACTTAATTTATTAAGCTACTGCTTTTCTTAATCTCAGTGGAGATATTTACTGTTAAACAGCTACATATGCAGCATGTTCATGGCGTTCCTAAATGAGCTTTTATCTCTCTCCCCTCACCACAAATCAGATTCTTCTGAGGAGTTTCCAGTACTTTATCCTTTCCCCTGTGTAATTACCTTAACAAGCTCGAGCTGTTTTTATTCTCACAAGGTTTACTCCCTGATATACTGCTGCCTACCACCTTGTAAGTGCAGGTCCTAAATGAGCTTTATTCTCTGTTTCCCTCACAACAATCCAGATTCTTTTGGGGAGTTACCAGTACAGTAACCATACCAGGAAGTACTTAATTTATTAAGCTACTGCTTTTCTTAATCTCAGTGGTGATATTTACTGATAAACAGCTACGTACGCAGCATGTTCATGTCGTTCCTAAATGAGCTTTTAATCTCTCTCCCCCTCACCACAAATCAGATTCTTCTGAGGAGTTCCCAGTACATTATTCCTATCCCCTGTGTAATTACCTTAACAAGTTCCAGCTGTTTTTATTCTCAGAAGGTTTACTCCCTGATATACAGCTGCCTACCCCCCTTCGTAAGTGCAGGTCTTAAATGAGCTTTTTTCTCTGTTCCCCTCACCACAATCCAGATTCTTTTGGGGAGTTACCAGTACAGTCACCATACCAGGAAGTACTTAATTTATTAAGCTACTGCTTTTCTTAATCTCAGTGGAGATATTTACTGATAAACAGCTACGTACGCAGCATGTTCATGTCGTTCCTAAATGAGCTTTAATCTCTCTCCCCTCACCACAAATCAGATTCTTCTGAGGAGTTCCCAGTACATTATCCTTTCCCCTGTGTAATTACCTTAACAAGCTCCAGCTGTTTTTATACTCAGAAGGTTTACTCTCTGATATACAGCTGCCTTCCCCCTTAGTAAGTGCAGGTCCTAAATCTGCTCTTTTCTCTGTTCCCTCACCACAATCCAGATTCTTTTGGGGAGTTACCAGTACAGTAAACATACCAGGAATTACTTAATTTATTAAGCTACTGCTTTTCTTAATCTCAGTGGAGATATTTACTGATAAACAGCTACCTACGCAGCATGTTCATGTCGTTCCTAAATGAGCTTTTTTCTCTATTCCCTCACCACAATCCAGATTCTTTTGGGGAGTTACCAGTACAGTAACCATACCAGGAAGTACTTAATTTATTAAGCTACTGCTTTTCTTAATCTCAGTGGAGATATTTACTGATAAACAGCTACCTAAGCAGCATGTTTCATGTCGTTCCTAAATGAGCTTTTATCTCTCTCCCCTCACCACAAATCAGATTCTTCTAAGGAGTTCCCAGTACTTTATCCTTTCCCCTGTGTAATTACCTTAACAAGCTCCAGCTGTTTTTATTCTCAGAAGGTTTACTCCCTGATATACTGCTGCCTACCCCCTTCGTAATTGCAGGTCCTAAATGAGCTTTTTTCTCTGTTCCCTCACCACAATCCAGATTCTTTCGGGGAGTTACCAGTACAGTAACCATACCAGGAAGTACTTAGTTTATTAAGCTACTGCTTTTCCTCATCTCAGTGGAGATATTTACTGATAAACAGCTACCTACGCATCATGTTCATGTCGTTCCTAAATGAGCTTTTATCGCTGTCCCCTCACCACAAATCAGATTCTTCTGAGGAGTTCCCAGTGAATTATCCTTTCCCCCTGTGTAATTACCTTAACAAGCTCCAGCTGTTTTTATTCTCAGAAGGTTTACTCCGTGATATACAACTGCCTACCCACTTCCTAAGTGCAGCTCATAAATGAGATTTTTTCTATGTTACCCTCACCGCAATCCAGATTCTTTTGGGCAGTTACCAGTACAGTAACCATACCAGGAAGTACTTAATTTATTAAGCTACTGCTTTTCTTAATCTCAGTGGAGATATTTACTGTTAAACAGCTACATATGCAGCATGTTCATGGCGTTCCTAAATGAGCTTTTATCTCTCTCTCCCCTCACCACAAATCAGATTCTTCTGAGGAGTTTCCAGTACTTTATCCTTTCCCCCTGTGTAATTACCTTAACAAGCTCGAGCTGTTTTTATTCTCACAAGGTTTACTCCCTGATATACGGCTGCCTACCACCTTGTAAGTGCAGGTCCTAAATGAGCTTTTTTCTCTGTTCCCTCACAACAATCCAGATTCTTTTGGGGAGTTACCAGTACAGTAACCATACCAGGAAGTACTTAATTTATTAAGCTACTGCTTTTCTTAATCTCAGTGGTGATATTTACTGATAAAACAGCTACGTACGCAGCATGTTCATGTCGTTCCTAAATGAGCTTTTATCTCTCTCCCCTCACCACAAATCAGATTCTTCTGAGGAGTTCCCAGTACATTATCCTATCCCCTGTGTAATTACCTTAACAAGTTCCAGCTGTTTTTATTCTCAGAAGGTTTACTCCCTGATATACAGCTGCCTACCCCCCTTCGTAAGTGCAGGTCTTAAATGAGCTTTTTTCTCTGTTCCCTCACCACAATCCAGATTCTTTTGGGGAGTTACCAGTACAGTCACCATACCAGGAAGTACTTAATTTATTAAGCTACTGCTTTTCTTAATCTCAGTGGAGATATTTACTGATAAACAGCTACGTACGCAGCATGTTCATGTCGTTCCTAAATGAGCTTTAATCTCTCTCCCCTCACCACAAATCAGATTCTTCTGAGGAGTTCCCAGTACATTATCCTTTCCCCTGTGTAATTACCTTAACAAGCTCCAGCTGTTTTTATACTCAGAAGGTTTACTCTCTGATATACAGCTGCCTTCCCCCTTAGTAAGTGCAGGTCCTAAATCTGCTTTTTTCTCTGTTCCCTCACCACAATCCAGATTCTTTTGGGGAGTTACCAGTACAGTAACCATACCAGGAATTACTTAATTTATTAAGCTACTGCTTTTCTTAATCTCAGTGGAGATATTTACTGATAAACAGCTACCTACGCAGCATGTTCATGTCGTTCCTAAATGAGCTTTTTTTCTCTATTCCCTCACCACAATCCAGATTCTTTTGGGGAGTTACCAGTACAGTAACCATACCAGGAAGTACTTAATTTATTAAGCTACTGCTTTTCTTAATCTCAGTGGAGATATTTACTGATAAACAGCTACCTACGCAGCATGTTCATGTCGTTCCTAAATGAGCTTTTATCTCTCTCCCCTCACCACAAATCAGATTCTTCTGAGGAGTTCCCAGTACATTATCCTTTCCCCTGTGTAATTACCTTTATAAGGTACAGCTGTTTTTATTCTCAGAAGGTTTACTCCCTGATATACAACTGCCTACCCGATTCTAAAGTGCAGGTCCTAAATGAGCTTTTTTCTCTGTTCCCTCACCACAATCCAGATTCTTTTGGGGAGTTACCAGTACAGTAACCATACCAGGAAGTACTTAATTTATTAAGCTACTGCTTTTCTTAATATCAGTGGAGATATTTACTGATAAACAGCTACGTACGCAGCATGTTCATGTCGTTCTTAAATGAGCTTTTATCTCTCTCCCCTCACCATAAATCAGATTCTTCTGAGGAGTTCCCAGTACATTATCCTATCCCCTGTGTAATTACCTTAACAAGTTCCAGCTGTTTTTATTCTCAGAAGGTTTACTCCTTGATATACAGCTGCCAACCCCATTCGTAAGTGCAGGTCTTAAAGGAGCTTTTTTCTCTGTTCCCTCACCACAATCCAGATTCTTTTGGGGAGTTACCAGTACAGTAACCATACCAGGAATTACTTAATTTATTAAGCTACTGCTTTTCTTAATCTTAGTGGAGATATTTACTGATAAACAGCTACATACGCAGCATGTTCATGTCGTTCCTAAATGAGCTTTTATCTCTCTCCCCTCACCACAAATCAGATTCTTCTGAGGAGTTCCCAGTACATTATCCTTTCCCCTGTGTAATTACCTTAACAAGCTCCAGCTGTTTTTATTCTCAGAAGGTTTACTCCCTGATATACAGCTGCCTAACCGCTTCGTAAGTGCAGGTCCTAAATGAGCTTTTTTCTCTGTTCCCTCACCACAATCCAGATTCTTTTGGGGAGTTACCAGTACAGTAACCATACCAGGAAGTACTTAATTTATTAAGCTACTGCTTTTCTTAATCTCAGTGGAGATATTTACTGATAAACAGCTACCTAAGCAGCATGTTCATGTCGTTCCTAAATGAGCTTTTATCTCTCTCCCCTCACCACAAATCAGATTCTTCTAAGGAGTTCCCAGTACTTTATCCTTTCCCCTGTGTAATTACCTTAACAAGCTCCAGCTGTTTTTATTCTCAGAAGGTTTACTCCGTGATATACAACTGCCTACCCACTTCCTAAGTGCAGCTCATAAATGAGATTTTTTCTATGTTCCCTCACCGCAATCCAGATTCTTTTGGGCAGTTACCAGTACAGTAACCATACCAGGAAGTACTTAATTTATTAAGCTACTGCTTTTCTTAATCTCAGTGGAGATATTTTACTGTTAAACAGCTACATATGCAGCATGTTCATGGCGTTCCTAAATGAGCTTTTATCTCTCTCTCCCCTCACCACAAATCAGATTCTTCTGAGGAGTTTCCAGTACTTTATCCTTTCCCCTGTGTAATTACCTTAACAAGCTCGAGCTGTTTTTATTCTCACAAGGTTTACTCCCTGATATACTGCTGCCTACCACCTTGTAAGTGCAGGTCCTAAATGAGCTTTTTTCTCTGTTCCCTCACAACAATCCAGATTCTTTTGGGGAGTTACCAGTACAGTAACCATACCAGGAAGTACTTAATTTATTAAGCTACTGCTTTTCTTAATCTCAGTGGTGATATTTACTGATAAACAGCTACGTACGCAGCATGTTCATGTCGTTCCTAAATGAGCTTTTATCTCTCTCCCCTCACCACAAATCAGATTCTTCTGAGGAGTTCCCAGTACATTATCCTATCCCCTGTGTAATTACCTTAACAAGTTCCAGCTGTTTTTATTCTCAGAAGGTTTACTCCCTGAAATACAGCTGCCTACCCCCTTCGTAAGTGCAGGTCTTAAATGAGCTTTTTTCTCTGTTCCCTCACCACAATCCAGATTCTTTTGGGGAGTTACCAGTACAGTCACCATACCAGGAAGTACTTAATTTATTAAGCTACTGCTTTTCTTAATCTCAGTGGAGATATTTACTGATAAACAGCTACCTACGCAGCATGTTCATGTCGTTCCTAAATGAGCTTTTATCTCTCTCCCCTCACCACAAATCAGATTCTTCTGAGGAGTTCCCAGTACATTATCCTATCCCCTGTGTAATTACCTTAACAAGTTCCAGCTGTTTTTATTCTCAGAAGGTTTACTCCCTGATATACAGCTGCCTTCCCCCTTCGTAAGTGCAGTTCCTAAATGAGCTTATTTCTCTGTTCCCTCACCACAATCCAGATTCTTTTGGGGAGTTACCAGTACAGTAACCATACCAGGAAGTACTTAATTTATTGAGCTACTGCTTTTCTTAATCTCAGTGGAGATATTTACTGATAAACAGCTACCTACGCAGCATGTTCATGTTGTTCCTAAATGAGCTTTTATCTCTCTGACCTCACCACAAATCAGATTCTTCTGAGGAGTTCCCAGTACATTATCCTTTCCCATGTGCAATTACCTTAACAAGCTCAAGCTGTTTTTATTCTCAGAAGGTTTACTCCCTGATATACAGCTGCGTACCCCCATGGTAAGTGCAGGTCCTAAATGAGCTTTTTTATCTGTTCCCTCACCACAATCCAGATTCTTTTGGGGAGTTACCAGTACAGTAACCATACCAGGAAGTACGTAATTTATTAAGCTACTGCTTTTCTGAATCTCAGTGGAGATATTTACTGATAAACAGCTACCTACGCAGCATGTTCATGTCGTTCCTAAATGAGCTTTAATCTCTCTCCCCTCACCACAAATCAGATTCTTCTGAGGAGTACCCAGTATATTATCCCTTTCCCCTGTGTAATTACCTTAACAAGCTCCACCTGTTTTTATTCTCAGAAGGTTTACTTCCCTGATATACTGCTGCCTACCCCCTTCGTAAGTGCAGGTCCTAAATGAGCTTTTTTCTCTGTTCCCTCACCACAATCCAGATTCTTTTGGGGAGTTACCAGTACAGTAACCATACCAGGAAGTACTTAATTTATTAAGCTACTGCTTTTCTTAATCTCAGTGGAGATATTTACTGGTAAACAGCTACCTACACAGCATGTTCATGTCGTTCCTAAATGAGCTTTTATCTCTCTCCCCTCACCACAAATCAGATTCTTCTGAGGAGTTACCAGTACATTATCCTTTCCCCTGTGTAATTACCTTAACAAGCTCCAGCTGTTTTTATTCTCAGAAGGTTTACTCCCTGATATACAGCTGCCTACACCCTTCGTAAGTGCAGGTCCTAAATGAGCTTTTTTCTCTGTTCCCTCACCACAATCCAGATTCTTTTGGGGAGTTACCAGTACAGTAACCATACCAGGAAGTACTTAATTTATTAAGCTACTGCTTTTCTTAATCTCAGTGGAGATATTTACTGATAAACAGCTACCTACGCAGCATGATCATGTCGTTCATAAATGAGCTTTTATCTCTCTCCCCTCACCACAAATCATATTCTTCTGAGGATTTCCCAGTACATTATCCTTTCCCCTGTGTAATTACCTTAACAAGCTCCAGCTGTTTTTATTCTCAGAAGGTTTACTCCCTGATATACAGCTGCCTACCCCCTTCGTAAGTGCAGGTCCTAAATGAGCTTTTTTCTCTGTTCCCTCACCACAATCCAGATTCTTTTGGGGAGTTACCAGTACAGTAACCATACCAGGAAGTACTTAATTTATTAATCTACTGCTTTTCTTAACCTCAGTGGAGATATTTTACTGATAAACAGCTACGTAAGCAGCATGTTCATGTCGTTCCTTAATGAGCTTTTATCTCTCTGCCCTCACCACAAATCAGATTCTTCTGAGGAGTTCCCAGTACATTATCCTTTCCCCTGTGTAATTACCTTAACAAGCTCCAGCTGTTTTTAGTCTCAGAAGGTTTACTCCCTGATATACTGCTGCCTACCCCCTTCGTAAGTGCAGGTCCTAAATGAGCTTTTTTCTCTGTTCCCTCACCACAATCCAGATTCTTTTGGGGAGTTACCAGTACAGAAACCATACCAGGAAGTACTTAATTCATTAAGCTACTGCTTTTCTTAATCTCAGTGGAGATATTTACTGATAAACAGCTACCTACGCAGCATGTTCATGTCGTTCCTAAATGAGCTTTTATCTCTCTCCCCCTCACCACAATCAGATTGTTCTGAGGAGTTCCCAGTACATTATCCTTTCCCTCTGTGTAATTACCTTAACATGCTCCAGCTGTTTTTATTCTCAGAAGTTTTACTCCCTGATATACTGCGGCCTACCCCCCTTCGTAAGTGCAGGTCCTAAATGAGCTTTTTTCTCTGTTCCCTCACCACAATCCAGATTCTTTTGGCGAGATACAGTACAGTAACCATACCAGGAAGTACTTAATTTATTAAGCTACTGCTTTTTCTTAATCTTAGTGGAGATATTTACTTATAAACAGCTACGTACGCAGCATGTTCATGTCGTTCCTGAATGAGCTTTTATCTCTCTCCCCTCACCAACAAATCAGATTCTTCTGAGGAGTTCCCAGTACATTATCCTATCCCCTGTGTAATTACCTTAACAAGCTCCAGCTGTGTTTATTCTCAGAAGGTTTACTCCCTAATATACAGCTGCCTACCCCCTTCCTAAGTGCAGGTCCTAAATGAGCTTTTTTCTCTGTTCCCTCACCACAATCCAGATTCTTTTGGGGAGTTACCAGTACAGTAACCATAACCAGGAAGTACTTAATTTATTAAGCTACAGCTTTTCTTTTTTTTTTTTTTTTGCCAGTCGTGGGCCTTGGACTCAGGGCCTGAGCACTGTCCCTGGCTTCTTCCTGCTCAAGGCCAGCACTCTGCCACTTGATCCACAGCGTCGCTTCTGGCCGTTTTCTGTATATGTGGTGCTGGGGAATCGAACCTAGGGCCTCGTGTATCCGAGGCAGGCACTCTTGCAACTAGGCTATATCCCCAGCCCTGCTTTTCTTAATCTCAGTGGAGATATTTACTGATAAACAGCTACGTACGCAGCATGTTCATGTCGTTCCTAAATGAGCTTTAATCTCTCTCCCCTCACCACAAATCAGATTCTTCTGAGGAGTTCCCAGTACATTATCCTTTCCCCTGTGTAATTACCTTAACAAGCTCCAGCTGTTTTTTATACTCAGAAGGTTTACTCTCTGATATACAGCTGCCTTCCCCCTTAGTAAGTGCAGGTCCTAAATCTGCTTTTTTCTCTGTTCCCTCACCACAATCCAGATTCTTTTGGGGAGTTACCAGTACAGTAACCATACCAGGAATTACTTAATTTATTAAGCTACTGCTTTTCTTAATCTCAGTGGAGATATTTACTGATAAACAGCTACCTACGCAGCATGTTCATGTCGTTCCTAAATGAGCTTTTATCTCTCTGACCTCACCACAAATCAGATTCTTCTGAGGAGTTCCCAGTACATTATCCTTTCCCATGTGCAATTACCTTAACAAGCTCAAGCTGTTTTTATTCTCAGAAGGTTTACTCCCTGATATACAGCTGCCTACCCCCATGGTAAGTGCAGGTCCTAAATGAGCTTTTTTATCTGTTCCCTCACCACAATCCAGATTCTTTTGGGGAGTTACCAGTACAGTAACCATACCAGGAAAGTACTTAATTTATTAAGCTACTGCTTTTCTGAATCTCAGTGGAGATATTTACTGATAAACAGCTACCTACGCAGCATGTTCATGTCGTTCCTAATGAGCTTTAATCTCTCTCCCCTCACCACAAATCAGATTCTTCTGAGGAGTACCCAGTATATTATCCTTTCCCCTGTGTAATTACCTTAACAAGCTCCACCTGTTTTTATTCTCAGAAGGTTTACTCCCTGATATACTGCTGCCTACCCCCTTCGTAAGTGCAGGTCCTAAATGAGCTTTTTTCTCTGTTCCCTCACCACAATCCAGATTCTTTTGGGGAGTTACCAGTACAGTAACCATACCAGGAAGTACTTAATTTATTAAGCTACTGCTTTTCTTAATCTCAGTGGAGATATTTACTGGTAAACAGCTACCTACACAGCATGTTCATGTCGTTCCTAAATGAGCTTTTATCTCTCTCCCCCTCACCACAAATCAGATTCTTCTGAGGAGTTCCCAGTACATTATCCTTTCCCCTGTGTAATTACCTTAACAAGCTCCAGCTGTTTTTATTCTCAGAAGGTTTACTCCCTGATATACAGCTGCCTACACACCTTCGTAAGTGCAGGTCCTAAATGAGCTTTTTTCTCTGTTCCCTCACCACAATCCAGATTCTTTTGGGGAGTTACCAGTACAGTAACCATACCAGGAAGTACTTAATTTATTAAGCTACTGCTTTTCTTAATATCAGTGGAGATATTTACTGATAAACAGCTACGTACGCAGCATGTTCATGTCGTTCCTAAATGAGCTTTTATCTCTCTCCCCTCACCATAAATCAGATTCTTCTGAGGAGTTCCCAGTACATTATCCTATCCCCTGTGTAATTACCTTAACAAGCTCCAGCTGTTTTTATTCTCAGAAGGTTTACTCCTGATATACAGCTGCCTAACCGCTTCGTAAGTGCAGGTCCTAAATGAGCTTTTTTCTCTGTTCCCTCACCACAATCCAGATTCTTTTGGGGAGTTACCAGTACAGTAACCATACCAGGAAGTACTTAATTTATTAAGCTACTGCTTTTCTTAATCTCAGTGGAGATATTTACTGATAAACAGCTACCTAAGCAGCATGTTCATGTCGTTCCTAAATGAGCTTTTATCTCTCTCCCCTCACCACAAATCAGATTCTTCTAAGGAGTTCCAGTACTTTATCCTTTCCCCTGTGTAATTACCTTAACAAGCTCCAGCTGTTTTTTATTCTCAGAAGGTTTACTCCGTGATATACAACTGCCTACCCACTTCCTAAGTGCAGCTCATAAATGAGATTTTTTCTATGTTCCCTCACCGCAATCCAGATTCTTTTGGGCAGTTACCAGTACAGTAACCATACCAGGAAGTACTTAATTTATTAAGCTACTGCTTTTCTTAATCTCAGTGGAGATATTTACTGTTAAACAGCTACATATGCAGCATGTTCATGGCGTTCCTAAATGAGCTTTTATCTCTCTCCCCTCACCACAAATCAGATTCTTCTGAGGAGTTTCCAGTACTTTATCCTTTCCCCTGTGTAATTACCTTAACAAGCTCGAGCTGTTTTTATTCTCACAAGGGTTTACTCCCTGATATACTGCTGCCTACCACCTTGTAAGTGCAGGTCCTAAATGAGCTTTTTTCTCTGTTCCCTCACAACAATCAGATTCTTTTGGGGAGTTACCAGTACAGTAACCATACCAGGAAGTACTTAATTTATTAAGCTACTGCTTTTCTTAATCTCAGTGGTGATATTTACTGATAAACAGCTACGTACGCAGCATGTTCATGTCGTTCCTAAATGAGCTTTTATCTCTCTCCCCCTCACCACAAATCAGATTCTTCTGAGGAGTTCCCAGTACATTATCCTATCCCCTGTGTAATTACCTTAACAAGTTCCAGCTGTTTTTATTCTCAGAAGGTTTACTCCCTGAAATACAGCTGCCTACCCCCTTCGTAAGTGCAGGTCTTAAATGAGCTTTTTTCTCTGTTCCCTCACCACAATCCAGATTCTTTTGGGGAGTTACCAGTACAGTCACCATACCAGGAAGTACTTAATTTATTAAGCTACTGCTTTTCTTAATCTCAGTGGAGATATTTACTGATAAACAGCTACCTACGCAGCATGTTCATGTCGTTCCTAAATGAGCTTTTATCTCTCTCCCCCTCACCACAAATCAGATTCTTCTGAGGAGTTCCCAGTACATTATCCTATCCCCTGTGTAATTACCTTAACAAGTTCCAGCTGTTTTTATTCTCAGAAGGTTTACTCCCTGATATACAGCTGCCTTCCCCCTTCGTAAGTGCAGTTCCTAAATGAGCTTATTTCTCTGTTCCCTCACCACAATCCAGATTCTTTTGGGGAGTACCAGTACAGTAACCATACCAGGAAGTACTTAATTTATTGAGCTACTGCTTTTCTTAATCTCAGTGGAGATATTTACTGATAAACAGCTACCTACGCAGCATGTTCATGTTGTTCCTAAATGAGCTTTTATCTCTCTGACCTCACCACAAATCAGATTCTTCTGAGGAGTTCCCAGTACATTATCCTTTCCATGTGCAATTACCTTAACAAGCTCAAGCTGTTTTTATTCTCAGAAGGTTTACTCCCTGATATACAGCTGCCTACCCCCATGGTAAGTGCAGGTCCTAAATGAGCTTTTTTATCTGTTCCCTCACCACAATCCAGAATCTTTTGGGGAGTTACCAGTACAGTAACCATACCAGGAAGTACTTAATTTATTAAGCTACTGCTTTTCTGAATCTCAGTGGAGATATTTACTGATAAACAGCTACCTACGCAGCATGTTCATGTCGTTCCTAAATGAGCTTTAATCTCTCTCCCCTCACCACAAATCAGATTCTTCTGAGGAGTACCCAGTATATTATCCTTTCCCCTGTGTAATTACCTTAACAAGCTCCACCTGTTTTTATTCTCAGAAGGTTTACTCCCTGATATACTGCTGCCTACCCCCTTCGTAAGTGCAGGTCCTAAATGAGCTTTTTTCTCTGTTCCCTCACCACAATCCAGATTCTTTTTGGGGAGTTACCAGTACAGTAACCATACCAGGAAGTACTTAATTTATTAAGCTACTGCTTTTCTTAATCTCAGTGGAGATATTTACTGGTAAACAGCTACCTACACAGCATGTTCATGTCGTTCCTAAATGAGCTTTTATCTCTCTCTCCCCTCACCACAAATCAGATTCTTCTGAGGAGTTCCCAGTACATTATCCTTTCCCCTGTGTAATTACCTTAACAAGCTCCAGCTGTTTTTATTCTCAGAAGGTTTACTCCCTGATATACAGCTGCCTACACCCTTCGTAAGTGCAGGTCCTAAATGAGCTTTTTTCTCTGTTCCCTCACCACAATCCAGATTCTTTTGGGGAGTTACCAGTACAGTAACCATACCAGGAAGTACTTAATTTATTAAGCTACTGCTTTTCTTAATCTCAGTGGAGATATTTACTGATAAACAGCTACCTACGCAGCATGATCATGTCGTTCATAAATGAGCTTTTATCTCTCTCCCCTCACCACAAATCAGATTCTTCTGAGGATTTCCCAGTACATTATCCTTTCCCCTGTGTAATTACCTTAACAAGCTCCAGCTGTTTTTATTCTCAGAAGGTTTACTCCCTGATATACAGCTGCCTACCCCCTTCGTAAGTGCAGGTCCTAAATGAGCTTTTTTCTCTGTTCCCTCACCACAATCCAGATTCTTTTGGGAGTTACCAGTACAGTAACCATACCAGGAAGTACTTAATTTATTAATCTACTGCTTTTCTTAACCTCAGTGGAGATATTTACTGATAAACAGCTACGTAAGCAGCATGTTCATGTCGTTCCTTAATGAGCTTTTATCTCTCTGCCCTCACCACAAATCAGATTCTTCTGAGGAGTTCCCAGTACATTATCCTTTCCCCTGTGTAATTACCTTAACAAGCTCCAGCTGTTTTTAGTCTCAGAAGGTTTACTCCCTGATATACTGCTGCCTACCCCCTTCGTAAGTGCAGGTCCTAAATGAGCTTTTTTCTCTGTTCCCTCACCACAATCCAGATTCTTTTGGGGAGTTACCAGTACAGAAACCATACCAGGAAGTACTTAATTCATTAAGCTACTGCTTTTCTTAATCTCAGTGGAGATATTTACTGATAAACAGCTACCTACGCAGCATGTTCATGTCGTTCCTAAATGAGCTTTTATCTCTCTCTCCCCCCTCACCACAATCAGATTGTTCTGAGAAGTTCCCAGTACATTATCCTTTCCTCTGTGTAATTACCTTAACAAGCTCCAGCTGTTTTTATTCTCAGAAGTTTTACTCCCTGATATACTGCGGCCTACCCCCTTCGTAAGTGCAGGTCCTAAATGAGCTTTTTTCTCTGTTCCCTCACCACAATCCAGATTCTTTTGGCGAGATACAGTACAGTAACCATACCAGGAAGTACTTAATTTATTAAGCTACTGCTTTTCTTAATCTTAGTGGAGATATTTACTTATAAACAGCTACGTACGCAGCATGTTCATGTCGTTCCTGAATGAGCTTTTATCTCTCTCCCCTCACCAACAAATCAGATTCTTCTGAGGAGTTCCCAGTACATTATCCTATCCCCTGTGTAATTACCTTAACAAGCTCCAGCTGTGTTTATTCTCAGAAGGTTTACTCCCTAATATACAGCTGCCTACCCCCTTCCTAAGTGCAGGTCCTAAATGAGCTTTTTTCTCTGTTCCCTCACCACAATCCAGATTCTTTTGGGGAGTTACCAGTACAGTAACCATACCAGGAAGTACTTAATTTATTAAGCTACAGCTTTTCTTTTTTTTTTTTTTTGCCAGTCGTGGGCCTTGGACTCAGGGCCTGAGCACTGTCCCTGGCTTCTTCCTGCTCAAGGCCAGCACTCTGCCACTTGATCCACAGCGTCGCTTCTGGCCGTTTTCTGTATATGTGGTGCTGGGGAATCGAACCTAGGCCTCGTGTATCCGAGGCAGGCACTCTTGCAACTAGGCTATATCCCCAGCCCTGCTTTTCTTAATCTCAGTGGAGATATTTACTGATAAACAGCTACGTACGCAGCATGTTCATGTCGTTCCTAAATGAGCTTTAATCTCTCTCCCCTCACCACAAATCAGATTCTTCTGAGGAGTTCCCAGTACATTATCCTTTCCCCTGTGTAATTACCTTAACAAGCTCCAGCTGTTTTTATACTCAGAAGGTTTACTCTCTGATATACAGCTGCCTTCCCCCTTAGTAAGTGCAGGTCCTAAATCTGCTTTTTTCTCTGTTCCCTCACCACAATCCAAGATTCTTTTGGGGAGTTACCAGTACAGTAACCATACCAGGAATTACTTAATTTATTAAGCTACTGCTTTTCTTAATCTCAGTGGAGATATTTACTGATAAACAGCTACCTACGCAGCATGTTCATGTCGTTCCTAAATGAGCTTTTATCTCTCTGACCTCACCACAAATCAGATTCTTCTGAGGAGTTCCCAGTACATTATCCTTTCCCATGTGCAATTACCTTAACAAGCTCAAGCTGTTTTTATTCTCAGAAGGTTTACTCCCTGATATACAGCTGCCTACCCCCATGGTAAGTGCAGGTCCTAAATGAGCTTTTTTATCTGTTCCCTCACCACAATCCAGATTCTTTTGGGGAGTTACCAGTACAGTAACCATACCAGGAAGTACTTAATTTATTAAGCTACTGCTTTTCTGAATCTCAGTGGAGATATTTACTGATAAACAGCTACCTACGCAGCATGTTCATGTCGTTCCTAAATGAGCTTTAATCTCTCTCCCCTCACCACAAATCAGATTCTTCTGAGGAGTACCCAGTATATTATCCTTTCCCCTGTGTAATTACCTTAACAAGCTCCACCTGTTTTTATTCTCAGAAGGTTTACCTCCCTGATATACTGCTGCCTACCCCCTTCGTAAGTGCAGGTCCTAAATGAGCTTTTTTCTCTGTTCCCTCACCACAATCCAGATTCTTTTGGGGAGTTACCAGTACAGTAACCATACCAGGAAGTACTTAATTTATTAAGCTACTGCTTTTCTTAATCTCAGTGGAGATATTTACTGGTAAACAGCTACCTACACAGCATGTTCATGTCGTTCCTAAATGAGCTTTTATCTCTCTCCCCTCACCACAAATCAGATTCTTCTGAGGAGTTCCCAGTACATTATCCTTTCCCCTGTGTAATTACCTTAACAAGCTCCAGCTGTTTTTATTCTCAGAAGGTTTACTCCCTGATATACAGCTGCCTACACCCTTCGTAAGTGCAGGTCCTAAATGAGCTTTTTTCTCTGTTCCCTCACCACAATCCAGATTCTTTTGGGGAGTTACCAGTACAGTAACCATACCAGGAAGTACTTAATTTATTAAGCTACTGCTTTTCTTAATCTCAGTGGAGATATTTACTGATAAACAGCTACCTACGCAGCATGATCATGTCGTTCATAAATGAGCTTTTATCTCTCTCCCCTCACCACAAATCAGATTCTTCTGAGGATTTCCCAGTACATTATCCTTTCCCCTGTGTAATTACCTTAACAAGCTCCAGCTGTTTTTATTCTCAGCAGGTTTACTCCCTGATATACAGCTGCCTACCCCCTTCGTAAGTGCAGGTCCTAAATGAGCTTTTTTCTCTGTTCCCTCACCACAATCCAGATTCTTTTGGGGAGTTACCAGTACAGTAACCATACCAGGAAGTACTTAATTTATTAATCTACTGCTTTTCTTAACCTCAGTGGAGATATTTACTGATAAACAGCTACGTAAGCAGCATGTTCATGTCGTTCCTTAATGAGCTTTTATCTCTCTGCCCTCACCACAAATCAGATTCTTCTGAGGAGTTCCCAGTACATTATCCTTTCCCCTGTGTAATTACCTTAACAAGCTCCAGCTGTTTTTAGTCTCAGAAGGTTTACTCCCTGATATACTGCTGCCTACCCCCTTCGTAAGTGCAGGTCCTAAATGAGCTTTTTTCTCTGTTCCCCTCACCACAATCCAGATTCTTTTGGGGAGTTACCAGTACAGAAACCATACCAGGAAGTACTTAATTCATTAAGCTACTGCTTTTCTTAATCTCAGTGGAGATATTTACTGATAAACAGCTACCTACGCAGCATGTTCATGTCGTTCCTAAATGAGCTTTTATCTCTCTCCCCTCACCACAATCAGATTGTTCTGAGGAGTTCCCAGTACATTATCCTTTCCTCTGTGTAATTACCTTAACAAGCTCCAGCTGTTTTTATTCTCAGAAGTTTTACTCCCTGATATACTGCGGCCTACCCCCTTCGTAAGTGCAGGTCCTAAATGAGCTTTTTTCTCTGTTCCCTCACCACAATCCAGATTCTTTTGGCGAGATACAGTACAGTAACCATACCAGGAAGTACTTAATTTATTAAGCTACTGCTTTTCTTAATCTTAGTGGAGATATTTACTTATAAACAGCTACGTACGCAGCATGTTCATGTCGTTCCTGAATGAGCTTTTATCTCTCTCCCCTCACCAACAAATCAGATTCTTCTGAGGAGTTCCCAGTACATTATCCTATCCCCTGTGTAATTACCTTAACAAGCTCCAGCTGTGTTTATTCTCAGAAGGTTTACTCCCTAATATACAGCTGCCTACCCCCTTCCTAAGTGCAGGTCCTAAATGAGCTTTTTTCTCTGTTCCCTCACCACAATCCAGATTCTTTTGGGGAGTTACCAGTACAGTAACCATACCAGGAAGTACTTAATTTATTAAGCTACAGCTTTTCTTTTTTTTTTTTTTTGCCAGTCGTGGGCCTTGGACTCAGGGCCTGAGCACTGTCCCTGGCTTCTTCCTGCTCAAGGCCAGCACTCTGCCACTTGATCCACAGCGTCGCTTCTGGCCGTTTTCTGTATATGTGGTGCTGGGGAATCGAACCTAGGGCCTCGTGTATCCGAGGCAGGCACTCTTGCCACTAGGCTATATCCCCAGCGCTGCTTTTCTTAATCTCAGTGGAGATATTTACTGATAAACAGCTACGTACGCAGCATGTTCATGTCGTTCCTAAATGAGCTTTAATCTCTCTCCCCTCACCACAAATCAGATTCTTCTGAGGAGTTCCCAGTACATTATCCTTTCCCCTGTGTAATTACCTTAACAAGCTCCAGCTGTTTTTATACTCAGAAGGTTTACTCTCTGATATACAGCTGCCTTCCCCCTTAGTAAGTGCAGGTCCTAAATCTGCTTTTTTCTCTGTTCCCTCACCACAATCCAGATTCTTTTGGGGAGTTAAAAGTACAGTAACCATACCAGGAATTACTTAATTTATTAAGCTACTGCTTTTCTTAATCTCAGTGGAGATATTTACTGATAAACAGCTACCTACGCAGCATGTTCATGTCGTTCCTAAATGAGCTTTTTTCTCTATTCCCTCACCACAATCCAGATTCCTTTTGGGGAGTTACCAGTACAGTAACCATACCAGGAAGTACTTAATTTATTAAGCTACTGCTTTTCTTAATCTCAGTGGAGATATTTACTGATAAACAGCTACCTACGCAGCATGTTCATGTCTTTCCTAAATGAGCTTTTATCTCTCTCCCGTCACCACAAATCAGATTCTTCTAAGGAGTTCCCAGTACATTATCCTTTCCCCTGTGTAATTACCTTAACAAGCTCCAGCTGTTTTTTATTCTCAGAATGTTTACTCCCTGATATACAGCTGCCTACCCCCTTCGTAAGTGCAGGTCCTAAATGAGCTTTTTTCTCTGTTCCCTCACCACAATCCAGATTCTTTTGGGGAGTTACCAGTACAGTAACCATACCAGGAAGTACTTAATTTATTAAGCTACTGCTTTTCTTAATCTCAGTGGAGATATTTACTGATAAACAGCTACCTACGCAGCATGTTCATGTCGTTCCTAAATGAGCTCTTATCTCTCTCCCCTCACCACAAATCAGATTCTTCTGAGGAGTTCCCAGTACATTATCCTTTCCCCTGTGTAATTACCTTTATAAGGTCCAGCTGTTTTTATTCTCAGAAGGTTTACTCCCTGATATACAACTGCCTACCCGATTCTAAAGTGCAGGTCCTAAATGAGCTTTTTTCTCTGTTCCCTCACCACAATCCAGATTCTTTTGGGGAGTTACCAGTACAGTAACCATACCAGGAAGTACTTAATTTATTAAGCTACTGCTTTTCTTAATATCAGTGGAGATATTTACTGATAAACCGCTACCTACGCAGCATGTGCATGTCGTTCCTAAATGAGCTTTTATCTCTCTTTCCTCACAACAAATTTGATTCTTCTGAGGAGTTCCCAGTACATTATCCTTTCCCCTGTGTAATTACCTTTATAAGGTCCAGCTGTTTTTTATTCTCAGAAGGTTTACTCCCTGATATACAACTGCCTACCCCCTTCGTAAGTGCAGGTCTTAAATGAGCTTTTTTCTCTGTCACCTCACCACAATCCAGATTCTTTTGGGGATTTACCAGTACAGTAACCATACCAGGAAGTACTTAATTTATTAAGCTACTGCTTTCCTTAATCTCAGTGGAGATATTTACTGATAAACAGCTACATACGCAGCATGTTCATGTCGTTCCTAAATGAGCTTTCATCTCTCTCCCCTCACCACAAATCAGATTCCTCTAGGGTTCCCAGTACATTATCCATTCCCCTGTGTAATTACCTTAACAAGCTTCAGCTGTTTTTATTCTCAGAACGTTTACTCCCTGATATACAGCTGCCTACCCCCTTTGTAAGTGCAGGTCCTAAATGAGCTTTTTTCTCTGTTCCCTCACCACAATCCAGATTCTTTTGGGGAGTTTCCAGTACAGTATCCATACCAGGAAGTATTTAATTTATTAAGCTACTGCTTTTCTTAATCTCAGTGGAGATATTTACTGATAAACAGCTACCTT
>NW_025956123.1:0-46585 GCF_023159225.1 Perognathus longimembris pacificus | reverse complement strand
CTTAACAAGCTTCAGCTGTCTTTATTCTCAGAAGGTTTTCTCCCTGATATACAACTGCCTACCGACTTCGTAAGTGCAGGTCCTAAATGAGCTTTTTTCTCTGTTCCCTCACCACAATCCAGATTCTTTTGGGGAGTTACCAGTACAGTAACCATACCAGGAAGTACTTAATTTATTAAGCTACTGCTTTTCTTAATCTCAGTGGAGATATTTACTGATAAACAGCTACCTACGCAGCATGTTCATGTCGTTCCTAAATGAGCTTTTATCTCTCTCCCCTCACCACAAATCAGATTCTTCTGAGGAGTTCCCAGTACATTATCCTTTCACCTGTGTAATTACCTTAAGATGCTCCAGCTGTTTTTATTCTCAGAATGTTTACTTCCTGATATACAGCTGCCTAACCCCTTCGTAAGTGCAGGTCCTAAATGAGCTTTTTTCTCTGTTCCCTCACCGCAATCCAGATTCTTTTGGGGAGTTACCAGTACAGTAACCATACCAGGAAGTACTTAATTTATTAAGCTACTGCTTTTCTTAATCTCAGTGGAGATACTTACTGATAAACAGCTACGTACGCAGCATTTTCATGTCGTTCCTAAATGAGGTTATATCTCTCTCCTCTCACAACAAATCAGATTCTTCTGAGGAGTTCCCAGTACATTATCCTGTCCCCTGTGTAATTACCTTAACAAGCTCCAGCTGTTTTTATTCTCAGAAGGCTTACTCCCTGATACAACTGCCTACCCCGTTCTTAAGTGCAGGTCCTAAATGAGCTTTTTTATCTGTTCCCTCACCACAATCCAGATTCTTTTGGGGAGTTACCAGTACAGTAACCATACCAGGAAGTACTTACTTTATTAAGCTACTGCTTTTCTTAATCTCAGTGGAGATACTTACTGATAAACAGCTACCTACGCAGCATGTTCATGTCGTTTCTAAATGAGCTTTTATCTCTCTCCCCTCACCACAAATCAGATTCTTCTGAGGAGTTCCCAGTACATTATCCTTTCCCCTGTGTAATTACCTTCACAAGCTCCAGCTGTTTTTATTCTCAGAAAGTTTACTGCCTGATATACAGCTGCCTAACCCCTTCGTGAGTGCAGGTCCTAAATGAGCTTTTTTCTCTGCTCCCTCACCACAATCCAGATTCTTTTGGGGAGTTACCAGTAGAGTAACCATACCAGGAAGTACTTAATTTATTAAGCTACTGCTTTTCTTAATCTCAGTGGAGATATTTACTGATAAACAGCTACCTACGCAGCATGTTCATGTCGTTCCTAAATGAGCTTTTATCTCTCTCCCCTCACCACAAATCAGATTCTTCTGAGGAGTTCCCAGTACATTATCCTTTCCCCTGTGTAATTACCTTCACAATCTCCAGCTGTTTTTATTCTCAGTAGGTTTACTGCCTGATATACAGATGCCTACCCCCTTCGTAAGTGCAGGTCCTAAATGAGCTTTTTTCTCTGCTCCCTCACCGCAATCCAGATTCTTTTGGGGAGTTACCAGTACAGTAACCATACCAGGAAGTACTTAATATATTAAGCTACTGCTTTTCTTAATCTCAGTGGAGATATTTACTGATAAACAGCTACCTACGCAGCATGTTGATGTCGTTCCTAAATGAGCTTTTATCTCTCTCCCCTCACCACAAATCAGATTCTACTGAGGAGTTTCCAGTACATTATCCTTTCCCCTGTGTAATTACCTTAACATGCTCCAGCTGTTTTTATTCTCAGAAGGGATACTCCCTGATATACAGCTGCCTACCCCCTTCGTAAGTGCAGTTCCTAAATGAGCTTTTTTCTCTGTTCCCTCACCACAATCCAGATTCTTTTGGAGAGTTACCAGTACAGTAACCATACCAGGAAGTACATAATTTATTAAGCTACTGCTTTTCTTAATCTCTGTGGAGATATTTACTGATAAACAGCTACCTACGCAGCATGTTTATGTCGTTCATAAATCAGCTTTTATCTCTTTCCCCTCCCCACAAATCAGATTCTTCTGAGGAGTGCCCATTACATTGTCCTTTCCCCTGTGTAATTACCTTAACAAGCTCCAGCTGTTTTTATTCTCAGAAGGTTTACTCCCTGATATACAGCTGCCTACCCCCTTCGTAAGTGCAGGTCCTTAATGAGCATTTTTCTCTGTTCCCTCACCACAATCCAGATTCTTTTGGGGAGTTACCAGTACAGTACCCATACTAGGAAGTACTTAATTTATTAAGCTACTGCTTTTCTTAATCTCAGTGGAGATATTTACTGATAAACAGCTACCTACGCAGCATGTTCATGTCGTTCCTAAATGAGGTTTTATCTCTCTCCCCTCACCACAAATCAGATTCTTCTGAGGAGTTCCCAGTACATTATCCTTTCCCCTGTGTAATTACCGTAACAAGCCCTAGCTGTTTTTATTCTCAGAAGGTTTACTCCTGATATACAGCTGCCTACCACCTTCGAAAGTGCAGGTCCTAAATGAGCTTTTTTCTCTGTTCCCTCACCACAATCCAGATTCTTTTGGGGAGTTATCAGTACAGTATCCGTAGCAGGAAGTACTTAATTTATTAAGCTTCTGCTTTTCTTAATCTCATTGGAGATATTTACTGATAAACAACTACGTATGCAGCATGTTCATGTCGTTCCTAAATGAGCTTTTATCTCTCTCCCCTCAAAACAAATCAGATTCTTCTGAGGAGTTCCCAGTACATTATCCTTTCCCCTGTGTACTTATCTTAACAAGTTCCAGCTGTTTTTATTCTCAGAGGGATACTCCCTGGTATACAGCTGCCTACCCACTTCGTAAGTGCAGGTCCTAAATGAGCTTTTTTCTCTGTTCCCTCACCACAATCCAGATTCTTTTGGGGAGTTACCAGTACAGTAACCATACCAGGAAGTACTTAATTTATTAAGCTACTGCTTTTCTTAATTTCAGTGGAGATATTTACTGATAAACAGCTACCTACGCAGCATGTTCATGTCGTTCCTAAATGAGCTTTTATCTCTCTCCCCTCACCACAAATCAGATTCTTCTGAGGAGTTCCCAGTACATTATCCTTTCCCCTGTGTAATTACCTTAACAAGCCCTAGCTGTTTTTATTCTCAGAAGGTTTACTCCCTGATATACAGCTGCCTACCCCCTTCGAAAGTGCAGGTCCTAAATGAGCTTTTTTCTCTGTTCCCTCACCCACAATCCAGATTCTTTTGGGGAGTTATCAGTAAAGTATCCATAGCAGGAAGTACTTAATTTATTAAGCTTCTGCTTTTCTTAATCTCAGTGGAGATATTTACTCATAAATAACTACGTATGCAGCATGTTCATGTCGTTCATAAATGAGCTTTTATCTCTCTCCCCTCAAAACAAATCAGATTCTTCTGAGGAGTTCCCAGTACATTATCCTTTACCTGTGTAATTACCTTAACAAGCTCCAGCTGTTTTTATTCTCAGAAGGGATACTCCCTGATATACAGCTGCCTACCCCCTTCGTAAGTGCAGGTCCTAAATGAGCTTTTTTCTCTGTTCCCTCACCACAATCCAGATTCTTTTGGGGAGTTACCCAAACAGTAACCATACCAGGAAGTACTTAATTTATTAAGCTACTGCTTTTCTTAATCTCAGTGGAGATATTTACTGATAAACAGCTACCATATGCAGCATGTTCATGTCGTTCCTAAATGAGCTTTTATCTCTCTCCCCTCACCACAAATCAGATTCTTCTGAGGAGTTCCCAGTACATTATCCTTTCCCCTGTGTAATTACCTTAACATGCTCCAGCTGTTTTTATTCTCAGAAGGGATACTCCCTGATATACAGCTGCCTACCCGCTTTGTAAGTGCAGGTCCTAAATGAGCTTTTTTCTCTGTTCCCTCACCACAATCCAGATTCTTTTGGGGAGTTATCAATAAAGTATCCATAGCAGGAAGTACTTAATTTATTAAGCTACTGCTTTATTTAATCTCAGTGGAGATATTTACTGATAAACAGCTACCTACGCAGCATGTTCCTGTCGTTCCTAAATGAGCTTTTATCTCTCTACCCTCACCACAAATCAGAATCTTCTGAGTAGTTCCCGGTACATTATCCTTCCCCTGTGTAATTACCTTAACAAGATCCAGCTGTTTTTATTCTCAGAAGGTTTACTCCCTGATATACAGCTGCCTTCCCCCTTCGTAAGTGCAGGTCCTAAATGAGCTTTTACTCTGTTCCCTCACCACAATCCAGATTCTTTTGGGGAGTTACCAGTACAGTAACCATACCAGGAAGTACTTAATTTATTAAGCTACTGCTTTTCTTAATCTGAGTGGAGATATTTACTGATAAACAGCTACCTACGCAGCATGATCATGTCGTTCCTAAATCAGCTTTTATCTCTCTACCCTCACCACAAATCAGATTCTTCTGAGGAGTTCCCAGTACATTATCCTTTCCCCTGTGTAATTACCTTAACAAGCTCCAGCTGTTTTTATTCTCAGAAGGTTTACTCCCTGATATACAGCTGACTACCCCCTTCGTAAGTGCAGGTCCTAAATGAGCTTTTTTCTCTGTTCCCTCACCACAATCCAGATTCTTTTGGGGAGTTACCAGTAGAGTAACCATAAAAGGAAGTACTTAATTTATTAAGCTACTGCTTTTCTTAATCTCAGTGGAGATATTTACTGATAAACAGCTACCTACGCAGCATGTTCATGTCGTTCCTAAATGAGCTTTTATCTCTCTCCCCTCAACACAAATCAGATTCTTCTGATGATTTCCCAGTACATTATCCTTTCCCCTGTGTAATTACCTTTACCAGCTCCAGCTGTTTTTATTCTCAGAAGGTTTACTCCCTGATATACAGCTGCCTACCCCCTTCGTAAGTGCAGGTCCTAAATGAGCTTTTTTCTCTGTTCCCTCACCACAATCCAATTTCTTTTGGGGAGTTACCAGTACAGTAACCATACCAAGAAGTACTTAATTTATTAAGCTACTGCTTTTCTTAATCTCAGTGGAGATATTTACTGATAAACATCTACCTACGCAGCATGTTCATGTCGTTCCTAAATGAGCTTTTATCTCTCTCCCCTCACCACAAATCAGATTCTTCTGAGGAGTTCCCAGTACATTATCCTTTCCCCTGTCTAATTACCTTAAAAAGCTCCAGCTGTTTTTATTCTCAGAAGGTTTACTCCCTGATATACAGCTGCCTACCCCCTTCGTAAGTGCAGGTCCTAAATGAGCTTTTTTCTGTGTTCCCTCACCACAATCCAGATTCTTTTGGGGAGTTACCAGTACAGTAACCATACCAGGAAGTACTTAATTTATTAAGCTACTGCTTTTCTTAATCTCAGTGGAGATATTTACTGATAAACAGCTACCTACGCAGCATGTTCAGGTCGTTCCTAAATGAGCTTTTATCTCTCTCCCCTCACCACAATTCAGATTCTTCTGAGGAGTTCCCAGTACATTATCCTTTCCCCTGTGTAATTACCTTAACAAGGTCCTGCTGTTTTTATTCTCAGAAGGTTTACTCCCTGATATATAGCTGCCTACCCCCTTCGTAAGTGCAGGTCCTAAATGAGCTTGTTTCTGTGTTCCCTCACCACAATCCAGATTCTTTTGGGGAGATACCAGTACAGTAACCATACCAGGAAGTACTTAATTTATTAAGCTACTGCTTTTCTTAATCTCAGTGGAGATATTTACTTATAAACAGCTACCTACACAGCATATTCATGTCGTTCCTAAATGAGCTTTTATCTCTCTCCCCTCACCACAAATCAGATTCTTCTGAGGAGTTCCCAGTACATTATCCTTTCCCCTGTGTAATTACCTTAACAAGCTCCAGCTGTTTTTATTCTCAGAAGGTTTACTCCCTGATATTCAGCTGCCTACCCCCTCCGTAACTGCAGGTCCTAAATGAGCTTTTTTCTCTGTTCCCTCACCACAATCCAGATTCTTTTCGGGAGTTTCCAGTACAGTAACCATACCAGGAAGTACTTAATTTATTAAGCTACTGCTTTTCTTAATCTCAGTGGAGATATTTACTGATAAACAGCTACCTACGCAGCATGTTCATGTCGTTCCTAAATGAGCTTTTATCTCTCTCCCCTCACCACAAATCAGATTCTTCTGAGGAGTTCCCAGTACATTATCCTTTCCCCGATGTAATTACCTTAACAAGCTCCAGCTGTTTTTATTCTCAGAAGGTTTACTCCCTAATATGCAGCTGCCTACCACCTCCGTAACTGCAGGTCCTAAATGAGCTTTTTTCTCTGTTCCCTCACCACAATCCAGATTCTTTTGGGGAGTTACCCAAACAGTAACCATACCAGGAAGTACTTAATTTATTAAGCTACTGCTTTTCTTAATCTCAGTGGAGATATTTACTGATAAACAGCTACCTACGCAGCCAGTTCATGTCGTTCCTAAATGAGCTTTTATCTCTCTCCCCTCACCACAAATAAGATTCTTCTGAGGAGTTCCCAGTACATTATCCTTTCCCCTGTGTAATTACCTTAACAAGGTCCAGCTGTTTTTATTCTCAGAAGGTTTACTCCCTGATATACAGCTGCCTACCCCCTTCGTAAGTGCAGGTCGTAAATGAGCTTTTTTTCTGTGTTCCCTCACCACAATCCAGATTCTTTTGGGGAGATACCAGTACAGTAACCATACCAGGAAGTACTTAATTTATTAAGCTACTGCTTTTCTTAATCTCAGTGGAGATATTTACTGATAAACAGCTACCTACGCAGCATGTTCATGTCCTTCCTAAATGAGCTTTTATCTCTCGCGCCTCACCACAAATCAGATTCTTCTGAGGAGTTCCCAGTACATTATCCTTTCCCCTGTGTAATTACCTTAACAAGCTCCAGCTGTTTTTATTCTCAGAAGGTTTACTCCCTGATATACAGCTGCCTACCCCCTTCGTAAGTGCAGGTCATAAATGAGCTTTTTTCTCTGTTCCCTCAGCACAATCCAGATTCTTTTGGGGAGTTACCAGTACAGTAACCATACCAGGAAGTTACTTAATTTATTAAGCTACTGCTTTTCTTAATCTCAGTGGAGATATTTACTGATAAACAGCTACCTACGCAGCATGTTCATGTCGTTCCTAAATGAGCTTTTATCACTCTCGCCTCACCACAATTCAGATTCTTCTGAGGAGTTCCCAGTACATTATCCTTTCCCCTGTGTAATTACCTTAACAAGCTACAGCTGTTTTTATTCTCAGAAGGTTTACTCCCTGATATACAGCTGCCTACCCCCTTCGTAAGTGCAGGTCCTAAATGAGCTTTTTTCTCTGTTCCCTCACCACAATCCAGATTCTTTTGGGGAGTTACCCAAACAGTAACCATACCAGGAAGTACTTAATTTATTAAGCTACTGCTTTTCTTAATCTCAGTGGAGATATTTACTGATAAACAGCTACCTACGCAGCATGTTCAGGTCGTTCCTAAATGAGCTTTTATCTCTCTCCCCTCACCACAAATCAGATTCTTCTGAGGAGTTCCCAGTACATTATCCTTTCCCCTGTGTAATTACCTTAACAAGGTCCAGCTGTTTTTATTCTCAGAAGGTTTACTCCCTGATATACAGCTGCCTACCCCCTTCGTAAGTGCAGGTCCTAAATGAGCTTTTTTCTGTGTTCCCTCACCACAATCCAGATTCTTTTGGGGAGATACCAGTACAGTAACCATACCAGGAAGTACTTAATTTATTAAGCTACTGCTTTTCTTAATCTCAGTGGAGATATTTACTGATAAACAGCTACCTACGCAGCATGTTCATGTCGTTCCTAAATGAGCTTTTATCTCTCTCCCCTCACCACAAATCAGATTCTTCTGAGGAGTTCCTAGTACATTATCCTTTCCCCGATGTAATTACCTTAACAAGCTCCAGCTGTTTTTATTCTCAGAAGGTTTACTCCCTAATATGCAGCTGCCTACCCCTCCGTAACTGCTGGTCCTAAATGAGCTTTTTTCTCTATTCCCTCACCACAATCCTGATTCTTTTGGGGAGTTTACCAGTACAGTGACCATACCAGGAAGTACTTAATTTATTAAGTTACTGCTTTTCTTAATCTCAGTGGAGATATTTACTGATAAACAGCTACCTACGCAGCCAGTTCATGTCGTTCCTAAATGAGCTTTTATCTCTCTCCCCTCACCACAAATAAGATTCTTCTGAGGAGTTCCCACTACATTATCCTTTCCCCTGTGTAATTACCTTAACAAGGTCCAGCTGTTTTTATTCTCAGAAGGTTTACTCCCTGATATACAGCTGCCTACCCCCTTCGTAAGTGCAGGTCCTAAATGAGCTTTTTTCTGTGTTCCCTCACCACAATCCAGATTCTTTTGGGGAGATACCAGTACAGTAACCATACCAGGAAGTACTTAATTTATTAAGCTACTGCTTTTCTTAATCTCAGTGGAGATATTTACTGATAAACAGCTACCTACGCAGCATGTTCATGTCCTTCCTAAATGAGCTTTTATCTCTCTCGCCTCACCACAAATCAGATTCTTCTGAGGAGTTCCCAGTACATTATCCTTTCCCCTGTGTAATTACCTTAACAAGCTACAGCTGTTTTTATTCTCAGAAGGTTTACTCCCTGATATACAGCTGCCTACCCCCTTCGTAAGTGCAGGTCCTAAATGAGCATTTTTCTCTGTTCCCTCACCACAATCCAGATTCTTTTGGGGAGTTACCCAAACAGTAAACATACCAGGAAGTACTTAATTTATTAAGCTACTGCTTTTCTTAATCTCAGTGGAGATATTTACTGACAAACAGCTACCTACGCAGCATGTTCATGTCGTTCCTAATGAGCTTTTTTCTCTGTTCCCTCACCACAATCCAGATTCTTTTGGGGAGTTACCAGTACAGTATCCTTACCAGTAAGTACTTAATTTATTAAGTTACTGCTTTTCTTAATCTCAGTGGAGATATTCACTGATAAACAGCTCCGTATGCAGCATGTTCATGTCGTTCCTAAATGAGCTTTTATCTCTCTCCCCTCACCACAAATCAGATTCTTCTGAGGAGTTCCCAGTACATTATCCTTTCCCCTGTGTAATTACCTTAACAAGCTCCAGCTGTTTTTATTCTCAGAAGCGATACTCCCTGATATACAGCTGCCTACCCCCTTCGTAAGTGCAGGTCCTAAATGAGCTTTTTTCTCTGTTCCCTCACCACAATCCAGATTCTTTTGGGGAGTTACGAGTACAGTAACCATACCAGGTAGTAGTTAATTTATTAAGCTACTGCTTTTCTTAATCTCAGTGGAGATATTTACTGATAAACAGCTACCTACGCAGCATGTTCATGTCGTTCCTAAATGAGCTTTTATCTCTCTCCCCTCATCACAAATCAGATTCTTCTGAGGAGTTCCTAGTACATTATCCTTTCCCCTGTGTAATTATCTTAACTAGCTCCAGCTGTTTTTATTCTCAAGAGTGATACTCCCTGATATACAGCTGCCTACCCCCTTCGTAAGGGCAGGTGGTAAATGAGCTTTTTTCTCTGTTCCCTCAACACAATCCAGATTCTTTTGGGGAGTTACCAGTAGAGTAAGCATACAGGAAGTACTTACTATGTTAAGCTACTGCTTTTCTTAATCTCAGTGGAGATAATTACTGATAAACAGCTACCTACGCAGCATGTTCATGTCGTTCCTAAATGAGCTTTTATCTCTCTCTCCTCATCACAAATCAGATTCTTCTGAGGAGTTCCCAGTACATTATCCTTTCCCCTGTGTAATTACCTGTAACAAGCTCCAGCTGTTTTTATTCTCAGAAGGTTTACTCCCTGATATACAACTGCCTACCACCTTCGTAAGTGCAGGTCCTAAATGAGCTTTTTTCTCTGTTCCCTCACCACGATCCAGATTCTTTTGGGGAGTTACCAGTACAGTAACCATACCAGGAAGTACTTAATTTATTAAGCTACTGCTTTTCTTAATATCAGTGGAGATATTTACTGATAAACAGCTCCGTATGCAGCATGATCATGTCGTTCCTAAATGAGCTTTTATCTCTCTCCCGTCACCACAAATCAGATTCTTCTGAGGAGTTCCCAGTACATTATCCTTTCCCCTGTGTAATTACCTTAACAAGCTCCAGCTGTTTTTATTCTCAGAATGTTTACTCCCTGATATACAGCTGCCTACCCCCTTCGTAAGTGCAGGTCCTAAATGAGCTTTTTTCTCTGTTCCCTCACCACAATCCAGATTCTTTTGGGGAGTTACCAGTACAGTAACCATACCAGGAAGTACTTAATTTATTAAGCTACTGCTTTTCTTAATCTCAGTGGAGATATTTACTGATAAACAGCTACCTACGCAGCATGTTCATGTCGTTCCTAAATGAGCTTTTTTCTCTGTTCCCTCACCACATTCCAGATTCTTATGGGGAGTTACCAATACAGTATCCTTACCAGGAAGTACTTAATTTATTAAGGTACTGCTTTTCTTAATCTCAGTGGAGATATTCACTGATAAACAGCTACCTACGCAGCATGTTCATGTCGTTCCTAAATGAGCTTTTAAATCTCTCCCCTCACCACAAATCAGATTCTTCTGAGGAGTTCCCAGTACATTATCCATTCCCCTGTGTAATTACCTTAACAAGCTCCAGCTGTTTTTATTCTCAGAAGCGATACACCCTGATATACAACTGCCTACCCCCTTCGTAAGTGCAGATCCTAAATGAGCTTTTTTCTCTGTTCCCTCACCACAATCCAGATTCTTTTGGGGAGTTACCAGTACAGTAACCATACCAGGAAGTACTTAATTTATTAAGCTACTGCTTTTCTTAATCTCAGTGGAGATATTTACTGATAAACAGCTACCTACGCAGCATGCTCATGTCGTTCCTAAATGAGCTTTTTTCTCTGTTCCCTCACCACAATCCAGATTCTTTTTGGGAGTTACCAGTACAGTATCCATACCAGGAAGTACTTAATTTATTAAGCTACTGCTTTTCTTAATCTCAGTGGAGATATTTACTGATAAACAGCTCCGTATGCAGCATGTTCATGTCGTTCCTAAATGAGCTTTTATCTCTCTCCCCACATCACAAATCAGATTCTTCTGAGGAGTTCCCAGTACATTATCCTTTCCCCTGTGTAATTACCTTAACAAGCTCCAGCTGTTTTTATTCTCAGAATGTTTACTCCCTGATATACAGCTGCCTACCCCCTTCGTAAGTGCAGGTCCTAAATGAGCTTTTTTCTCTGTTCCCTCACCACAATCCAGATTCTTTTGGGGAGTTACCAGTACAGTAACCATACCAGGAAGTACTTAATTTATTAAGCTACTGCTTTTCTTAATCTCAGTGGAGATATTTACTGATAAACAGCTACCGATGCAGCATGTTCATGTCGTTCCTAACTGAGCTTTTTTCTCTGTTCCCTCACCACAATCCAGATTCTTTTGGGGAGTTACCAGTACAGTATCCATACCAGGAAGTACTTAATTTATTAAGCTACTGCTTTTCTTAATCTCAGTGGAGATATTTACTGATAAACAGCTACCTACGCAGCATGCTCATGTCGTTCCTAAATGAGCTTTTTTCTCTGTTCCCTCACCACAATCCAGATTCTTTTGGGGAGTTCCCAGTACATTATCCTTTCCCCTGTGTAATTACCTTAACAAGCTCCAGCTGGTTTTATTCTCAGAAGCGATACTCCATGATATACAGCTGCCTACCCACTTCCTAAGTGCAGGTCCTAAATGAGCTTTATTCTCTGTTCCCTCACCACAATCCAGATTCTTTTGGGGAGTTACCAGTACAGTAACCATACCAGGAAGTACTTAATTTATTAAGCTACTGCTTTTCTTAATCTCAGTGGAGATATTTACTGATAAACAGCTACATACGCAGCATGTTCATGTCGTTCATAAATGAGCTTTTATCGCTCTCCCGTCACCAGAAATCAGATTCTTCTGAGGAGTTCCCAGTACATTATCCTTTCCCCTGTGTAATTACCTTAACAAGCTCCAGCTGTTTTTAATCTCAGAATGTTTACTCCCAGATATTCAGCTGCCTACCCCCTTCGTAAGTGCAGGTCCTAAATGAGCTGTTTTCTCTGTTCCCTCACCACAATCCAGATTCTTATCGGGAGTTACCAGTACAGTAACCATACCAGGAAGTACTTAATTTATGAAACTACTGCTTTTCTTCATCTCAGTGGAGATATTTACTGATAAACAGCTACCTACGCAGCATGTTCATGTCGTTCCTAAATGAGCTTTTATCACTCTCCCCTTATCACAAATCAGATTCTTCTGAGGAGTTCCCAGTACATTATCCTTTCCCCTGTGTAATTACCTTAACAAGCTCCAGCTGTTTTTATTCTCAGAAGGTTTACTCCTGATATACAGCTGCCTACCCCCTTCGTAAGTGCAGGTCCTAAATGAGCTTTTTTCTCTGTTCCCTCACCACAATCCAGATTCTTTTGGGGAGTAACCAGTACAGTAACCATACCAGGAAGTACTTAATTTATTAAGCTACTGCTTTTCTTAATCTCAGTGGAGATATTTACTGATAAACAGCTACCTACGCAGCATGGTCATGCCGTTCTTAAATGAGCTTTATTCTCTGTTCCCTCACCACAATCCAGATTCTTTTGGGGAGTTACCAGTACAGTATCCATACCAGGAAGTACTTTTTATATTAAGCTACTGCTTTTCTTAATCTCAGTAGAGATATCTATTGATAAACAGCTACCTACCCATCATGTTCATGTCGTTCCTAAATGAGCTTTTATCTCTCTCCACTCACGACAAATCAGATTCTTCTGTGGAGTTCTCAGTACATTATTTTTTCCCCTGTGTAAGTATCTTAACAAGCTCCAGCTGTTTTTATTCTCAGAAGGTTTACTCCCTGATATACAGCTGCCTACCCCCTTCGTAAGTGCAGGTCCTAAATGAGCTTTTTTCTCTGTTCCCTCACCACAATCCAGATTCTTTTGGGGAGTTACCAGTACAGCATCCATACCAGGAAGTACTTAATTTATTATGCTACTGCTTTTCTTAATCTCAGTGGAGATATTTACTGATAAACAGCTACCTACACAGCATGTTCATGTCGTTCCTAAATGAGCTTTTATCTCTCTCCCGTCACCACAAATCAGATTCTTCTGAGGAGTTCCCAGTACATTATCCTTCCCCCTGTGTAATTACCTTAACAAGCTCCAGCTGTTTTTATTCTCAGAAGGTTTACTCCCTGATATACAGCTGCCTACCCCCTTCGTAAGTGCAGGTCCTAAATGAGCTTTTTTCTCTGTTCCCTAACCACAATCCAGATTCTTTTGGGGAGTTACCAGTACAGGAACCATAACAGGAAGTACTTAATATATTAAGCTACTGCTTTTCTTAGTCTCAGTGGAGATATTTACTGATAAACAGTTACCTACGCAGCATGCTCATGTCGTTCATAAATGAGCTTTTTTCTCTGTTCCCTCACCACAATCCAGATTCTTTTGGGGAGTTACCAGTACAGTAACCATACCAGGAAGTACGTAATTTATTAAGCTACTGCTTTTCTTAATCTCAGTGGAGATATTTACTGATAAACAGCTACCTACGCAGCATGGTCATGTCGTTCCTAAATGAGCATTATTCTCTGTTCCCTCACCACAATCCAGATTCTTTTGGGGAGTTACCAGTACAGTATCCATACCAGGAAGTACTTTTTTTATTAAGCTACTTCTTTTCTTAATCTCAGTGGAGATATCTATTGATAAACAGCTTCGTACCCAGCAGGTTCATGTCGTTCCTAAATGAGCTTTTATCTCTCTCCACTCACGACAAATCAGATTCTTCTGTGGAGTTCCCAGTACATTATCTTTTCCCCTGTGTAAATACCTTAACAAGCTCGAGCTGTTTTTATTCTCAGAAGGTTTACTCCCTGATATACAGCTGCCTACCCCCTTCGTAAGTGCCGGTCTTAAATGAGCTTTTTTCTCTGTTCCCTCACCACAATCCAGATTCTTTTGGGGAGTTACCAGTACAGTATCCATCCCAGGAAGTACTTAATTTATTACGCTACTGCTTTTCTTAATCTCAGTGGAGATATTTACTGATAAACAGCTACCTACGCAGCATGTTCATGTCGTTCCTAAATGAGCTTTTATCTCTCTCCCCTCACCACAAATCAGATTCTTCTGAGGATTTCCCAGTACATTATCCTTTACCCTGTGTAATTTCCTTAACAAGCTCCAGCTGTTTTTATTCTCAGAAGTTTTACTCCCTGATATACAGCTGCCTACCACCTTCGTAAGTGCAGGTCCTAAATGAGCTTTTTTCTCTGTTCCCTCACCACAATCCAGATTCTTTTGGGGAGTTACCAGTACAGTAACCATACCAGGAAGTACTTAATTTATTAAGCTACTGCTTTTCTTAATCTCAGTGGAGATATTTACTGATAAACAGCTAGGTACGCAGCATGTTCATGGCGTTCCTAAATGAGCTTTTATCTCTCTCCCCTCACCACAAATCAGATTCTTCTGAGGAGTTCCCAGTACATTATCCTTTCCCCTGTGTAATTACCTTAACAAGCTCCAGCTGCTTTTATTCTCAGAAGGTTTACTCCCTGATATACAGATGCCTACCCCCTTCGTAAGTGCAGGTCCTAAATGAGCTTTTTTCTCTGTTCCCTCAACACAATCCAGATTCTTTTGGGGAGTTACCAGTACAGTAACCATACCAGGAAGTACTTAATTTATTAAGCTACTGCTTTTCTTAATCTCAGTGGAGATATTTACTGATAAACAGCTACCTACGCAGCATGTTCATGTCGTTCCTAAATGAGCTTTTATCTCTCTCCCGTCACCACAAATCAGATTCTTCTGAGGAGTTCCCAGTACATTATCCTTTCCCCTGTGTAATTACCTTAACAAGCTCCAGCTGTTTTTAATCTCAGAATGTTTACTCCCTGATATACAGCTGCCTACCCCCTTCGTAAGTGCAGGTCCTAAATGAGCTTTTTTCTCTGTTCCCTCACCACAATCCAGATTCTTATGGGGAGTTACCAGTACAGTAACCATACCAGGAAGTACTTAATTTATTAAACTACTGCTTTTCTTAATCTCAGTGGAGATATTTACTGATAAACAGCTACCTACGCAGCATGTTCATGTCGTTCCTAAATGAGCTTTTATCTCTCTCCCCTCACCACAAATCAGATTCTTCTGAGGAGTTCCCAGTACATTATCCATTCCCCTGTGTAATTACCTTAACAAGTTCCAGCTGTTTTTATTCTCAGAAGGTTTACTCCCTGATATACAGCTGCCTACCCCCTTCGTAAGTGCAGGTCCTAAATGAGCTTTATTCTCTGTTCCCTAACCACAATCCAGATTCTTTTGGGGAGTTACCAGTAAAGGAACCATAACAGGAAGTACTTAATATATTAAGCTACTGCTTTTCTTAGTCTCAGTGGAGATATTTACTGATAAACAGTTACCTACGCAGCATGCTCATGTCGTTCATGAATGAGCTTTTTTCTCTGTTCCCTCATCACAATCCAGATTCTTTTGGGGAGTTACCAGTACAGTACCCATACCAGGAAGTACTTAATTTATTAAGCTACTGCTTTTCTTAATCTCAGTGGAGATATTTACTGATAAACAGCTACCTACGCAGCATGGTCATGTCGTTCCTAAATGAGCTTTATTCTCTGTTCCCTCACCACAATCCAGATTCTTTTGGGGAGTTACCAGTACAGTATCCATACCAGGAAGTACTTTTTTTATTAAGCTACTTCTTTTCTTAATCTCAGTGGAGATATCTATTGATAAACAGCTACCTACCCAGCATGTTCATGTCGTTCCTAAATGAGCTTTTATCTCTCTCCACTCACGACAAATCAGATTCTTCTGTGGAGTTCCCAGTACATTACCTTTTCCCCTGTGTAAATACCTTAACAAGCTCGAGCTGTTTTTATTCTCAGAAGATTTACTCCCTGATATACAGCTGCCTACCCCCTTCGTAAGTGCAGGTCCTAAATGAGCTTTTTTCTCTGTTCCCTCACCACAATCCAGATTCTTTTGGGGAGTTACCAGTACAGTATCCATACCAGGAAGTACTTAATTTATTACGCTACTGCTTTTCTTAATCTCAGTGGAGATATTTACTGATAAACAGCTACCTACGCAGCATGTTCATGTCGTTCCTAAATGAGCTTTTATCTCTCTCCCCTCACCACAAATCAGAATCTTCTGAGGAGTTCCCGGTACATTATCCTTTACCCTGTGTAATTACCTTAACAAGCTCCAGCTGCTTTTATTCTCAGAAGGTTTACACCCTGATATACAGATGCCTACCCCCTTCGTAAGTGCAGGTCCTAAATGAGCTTTTTTCTCTGTTCCCTCAACACAATCCAGATTCTTTTGGGGAGTTACCAGTACAGTAACCATACCAGGAAGTACTTAATTTATTAAGCTACTGCTTTTCTTAATCTCAGTGGAGATATTTACTGATAAACAGCTACCTACGCAGCATGTTCATGTCGTTCCTAAATGAGCTTTTATCTCTCTCCCGTCACCACAAATCAGATTCTTCTGAGGAGTTCCCAGTACATTATCCTTTCCCCTGTGTAATTACCTTAACAAGCTCCAGCTGTTTTTAATCTCAGAATGTTTACTCCCTGATATACAGCTGCCTACCCCCTTCGTAAGTGCAGGTCCTAAATGAGCTTTTATCTCTGTTCCCTCACCACAATCCAGATTCTTATGGGGAGTTACCAGTACAGTAACCATACCAGGAAGTACTTAATTTATTAAACTACTGCTTTTCTTAATCTCAGTGGAGATATTTACTGATAAACAGCTACCTACGCAGCATGTTCATGTCGTTCCTAAATGAGCTTTTATCTCTCTCCCCTCACCACAAATCATATTCTTCTGAGGAGTTCCCAGTACATTATCCTTTCCCCTGTGTAATTACCTTAACAAGCTCCAGCTGTTTTTATTCTCAGAAGGTTTACTCCCTGATATACAGCTGCCTACCCCCTTCGTAAGTGCAGGTCCTAAATGAGCTTTTTTCTCTGTTCCCTAACCACAATCCAGATTCTTTTGGGGAGTTACCAGTACAGGAACCATAACAGGAAGTACTTAATATATTAAGCTACTGCTTTTCTTAGTCTCAGTGGAGATATTTACTGATAAACAGTTACCTACGCAGCATGCTCATGTCGTTCATAAATGAGCTTTTTTCTCTGTTCCCTCACCACAATCCAGATTCTTTTGGGGAGTTACCAGTACAGTAACCATACCAGGAAGTACGTAATTTATTAAGCTACTGCTTTTCTTAATGTCAGTGGAGATATTTACTGATAAACAGCTACCTACGCAGCATGGTCATGTCGTTCCTAAATGAGCATTATTCTCTGTTCCCTCACCACAATCCAGATTCTTTTGGGGAGTTACCAGTACAGTATCCATACCAGGAAGTACTTTTTTTTGTTAAGCTACTTCTTTTCTTAATCTCAGTGGAGATATCTATTGATAAACAGCTTCCTACCCAGCAGGTTCATGTCGTTCCTAAATGAGCTTTTATCTCTCTCCACTCACGACAAATCAGATTCTTCTGTGGAGTTCCCAGTACATTATCTTTTCCCCTGTGGAAATACCTTAACAAGCTCGAGCTGTTTTTATTCTCAGAAGGTTTACTCCCTGATATACAGCTGCCTACCCCCTTCGTAAGTGCAGGTCCTAAATGAGCTTTTTTCTCTGTTCCCTCACCACAATCCAGATTCTTTTGGGGAGTTACCAGTACAGTATCCATCCCAGGAAGTACTTAATTTATTACGCTACTGCTTTTCTTAATCTCAGTGGAGATATTTACTGATAAACAGCAACCTACGCAGCATGTTCATGTCCTTCCTAAATGAGCTTTTATCTCTCTCCCCTCACCACAAATCAGATTCTTCTGAGGAGTTCCCAGTACATTATCCTTTACCCTGTGTAATTTCCTTAACAAGCTCCAGCTGTTTTTATTCTCAGAAGTTTTACTCCCTGATATACAGCTGCCTACCACCTTCGTAAGTGCAGGTCCTAAATGAGCTTTTTTCTCTGTTCCCTCACCACAATCCAGATTCTTTTGGGGAGTTACCAGTACAGTAACCATACCAGGAAGTACTTAATTTATTAAGCTACTGCTTTTCTTAATCTCAGTGGAGATATTTACTGATAAACAGCTAGGTACGCAGCATGTTCATGGCGTTCCTAAATGAGCTTTTATCTCTCTCCCCTCACCACAAATCAGATTCTTCTGAGGAGTTCCCAGTACATTATCCTTTACCCTGTGTAATTACCTTAACAAGCTCCAGCTGCTTTTATTCTCAGAAGGTTTACTCCCTGATATACAGATGCCTACCCCCTTCGTAAGTGCAGGTCCTAAATGAGCTTTTTTCTCTGTTCCCTCAACACAATCCAGATTCTTTTGGGGAGTTACCAGTACAGTAACCATACCAGGAAGTACTTAATTTATTAAGCTACTGCTTTTCTTAATCTCAGTGGAGATATTTACTGATAAACAGCTACCTACGCAGCATGTTCATGTCGTTCCTAAATGAGCTTTTATCTCTCTCCCGTCACCACAAATCAGATTCTTCTGAGGAGTTCCCAGTACATTATCCTTTCCCCTGTGTAATTACCTTAACAAGCTCCAGCTGTTTTTAATCTCAGAATGTTTACTCCCTGATATACAGCTGCCTACCCCCTTCGTAAGTGCAGGTCCTAAATGAGCTTTTTTCTCTGTTCCCTCACCACAATCCAGATTCTTATGGGGAGTTACCAGTACAGTAACCATACCAGGAAGTACTTAATTTATTAAACTACTGCTTTTCTTAATCTCAGTGGAGATATTTACTGATAAACAGCTACCTACGCAGCATGTTCATGTCGTTCCTAAATGAGCTTTTATCTCTCTCCCCTCACCACAAATCAGATTCTTCTGAGGAGTTCCCAGTACATTATCCATTCCCCTGTGTAATTACCTTAACAAGTTCCAGCTGTTTTTATTCTCAGAAGGTTTACTCCCTGATATACAGCTGCCTACCCCCTTCGTAAGTGCAGGTCCTAAATGAGCTTTATTCTCTGTTCCCTAACCACAATCCAGATTCTTTTGGGGAGTTACCAGTAAAGGAACCATAACAGGAAGTACTTAATATATTAAGCTACTGCTTTTCTTAGTCTCAGTGGAGATATTTACTGATAAACAGTTATCTACGCAGCATGCTCATGTCGTTCATGAATGAGCTTTTTTCTCTGTTCCCTCATCACAATCCAGATTCTTTTGGGGAGTTACCAGTACAGTACCCATACCAGGAAGTACTTAATTTATTAAGCTACTGCTTTTCTTAATCTCAGTGGAGATATTTACTGATAAACAGCTACCTACGCAGCATGGTCATGTCGTTCCTAAATGAGCTTTATTCTCTGTTCCCTCACCACAATCCAGATTCTTTTGGGGAGTTACCAGTACAGTATCCATACCAGGAAGTACTTTTTTTATTAAGCTACTTCTTTTCTTAATCTCAGTGGAGATATCTATTGATAAACAGCTACCTACCCAGCATGTTCATGTCGTTCCTAAATGAGCTTTTATCTCTCTCCACTCACGACAAATCAGATTCTTCTGTGGAGTTCCCAGTACATTACCTTTTCCCTTGTGTAAATACCTTAACAAGCTCGAGCTGTTTTTATTCTCATAAGATTTACTCCCTGATATACAGCTGCCTACCCCCTTCGTAAGTGCAGGTCCTAAATGAGCTTTTTTCTCTGTTCCCTCACCACAATCCAGATTCTTTTGGGGAGTTACCAGTACAGTAACCATACCAGGAAGTACTTAATTTATTAAGCTACTGCTTTTCTTAATCTCAGTGGAGATATTTACTGATAAACAGCTACCTACGCAGCATGTTCATGTCGTTCCTAAATGAGCTTTTATCTCTCTCCCCTCACCACAAATCATATTCTTCTGAGGAGTTCCCAGTACATTATCCTTTCCCCTGTGTAATTACCTTAACAAGCTCCAGCTGTTTTTATTCTCAGAAGGTTTACTCCCTGATATACAGCTGCCTACCCCCTTCGTAAGTGCAGGTCCTAATTGAGCTTTTTTCTCTGATCCCTCACCACAATCCAGATTCTTTTGGGGAGTTACCAGTACAGTAACCATACCAGGAAGTAATTTATTAAGCTACTGCTTTTCTAAATCTCAGTTTAGATATTTACTGATAAACAGCTACCTAAGCAGCATGTTCATGTCGTTCCTAAATGAGCTTTTATCTCTCTCCCCTCACCACAAATCAGATTCTCTGAGGAGTTCCCAGTACATTATCCTTTCCCCTGTGTAATTACCTTAACAAGCTCCAGCTGTTTTTATTTTCAGAAGGTTTTCTCCCTGATATACTGCTGCCTACCCCCTACGTAAGTGCAGGTCCTAAATGAGCTTTTTTCTCTGTTCCCTCACCACAATCCAGATTCTTATCGGGAGTTACCAGTACAGTAACCATACCAGGAAGTACTTAATTTATTAAACTACTGCTTTTCTTCATCTCAGTGGAGATATTTACTGATAAACAGCTACCTACGCAGCATGTTCATGTCGTTCCTAAATGAGCTTTTATCTCTCTCCCCTCATCACAAATCAGATTCTTCTGAGGAGTTCCCAGTACATTATCCTTTCCCCTGTGTAATTACCTTAACAAGCTCCAGCTGTTTTTATTCTCAGAAGGTTTACTCCCTGATATACAGCTGCCTACCCCCTTCGTAAGTGCAGGTCCTAAATGAGCTTTTTTCTCTGTTCCCTCACCACAATCCAGATTCTTTCGGGAGTTACCAGTACAGTAACCATACCAGGAAGTACTTAATTTATTAAGCTACTGCTTTTCTTAATCTCAGTGGAGATATTTACTAAAAAACAGCTACCTACGCAGCATGGTCATGCCGTTCTTAAATGAGCTTTATTCTCTGTTCCCTCACCACAATCCAGCTTCTTTTGGGGAGTTACCAGTACAGTATCCATACCAGGAAGTACTTTTTATATTAAGCTACTGGTTTTCTTAATCTCAGTGGAGATATCTATTGATAAACAGCTACCTACGCAGCATGTTCATGTCGTTCCTAAATGAGCTTTTATCTCTCTCCCCTCACCACAAATCAGATTCTTCTGAGGAGTTCCCAGTACATTATCCTTTCCCCTGTGTAATTCCCTTAACAAGCTCCAGCTGCTTTTATTCTCAGAAGGTTTACTCCCTGATATACAGCTGCCTACCCCATCGTAAGTGCAGGTCCTAAATGAGCTTTTTTCTCTGTTCCCTCACCGCAATCCAGATTCTTTTGGGGAGTTACCAGTACAGTAACCATACCAGGAAGTACTTAATTTATTAAGCTACTGCTTTTCTTAATCTCAGTGGAGATATTTACTGATAAACAGCTACCTACGCAGCATGTTCATGTCGTTCCTAAATGAGCTTTTATCTCTCTCCCCTCACCACAAATCAGATTCTTCTGAGGAGTTCCCAGTACATTATCCTTTCCCCTGTGTAATTACCTTAACAAGCTCCAGCTGTTTTTATTCTCAGAAGGTTTACTCCCTGATATACAGCTGCCTACCCTCTTCGTAAGTGAAGGTCCTAAATGAACTTTTTTCTCTGTTCCCTCACCACAATCCAGATTCTTTTTGGGAGTTACCAGTACAGTAACCATACCAGGAAGTACTTAATTTATTAAGCTACTGCTTTTCTTAATCTCAGTGGAGATATTTACTGATAAACAGCTACCTACGCAGCATGTTCATGTCGTTCCTAAATGAGCTTTTATCTCTCTCCCCTCACGACAAATCAGATTCTTCTGAGGAGTTCCCAGTACATTATCCTTTCCCCTCTGTAATTACCTCAACAAGCTCCAGCTGTTTTTATTCTCAGAAGGTTTACTCCCTGATATACAGCTGTCTACCGCCTTCGTAAGTGCAGGTCCTAAATGAGCTTTTTTCTCTGATCCCTCACCACAATCCAGATTCTTTTGGGGAGTTACCAGTACAGTAACCATACCAGGAAGTACTTAATTTATTAAGCTACTGCTTTTCTTAATCTCAGTGGAGATATTTACTGATAAACAGCTACCTACGCAGCATGTTCATGTCGTTCCTAAATGAGCTTTTATCTCTCTCCCCTCACCACAAATCAGATTCTTCTGAGGAGTTCCCAGTACATTATCCTTTCCCCTGTGTAATTACCTTAACAAGCTCCAGCTGTTTTTATTCTCAGAAGTTTTACTCCCTGATATATAGCTGCCTACCCCCTTCGTAAGTGCAGGTAGTAAATGAGCTTTTTTCTCTGTTCCCTCACCACAATCCAGATTCTTTTGGGGAGTTACCAGTACAGTAACCATACCAGGAAGTACTTAATTTATTAAGCTACTGCTTTTCTTAATCTCAGTGGAGATATTTACTGATAAACAGCTACCTACGCAGCATGTTCAGGTCGTTCCTAAATGAGCTTTTATCTCTCTCCCCTCACCACAAATCAGATTCTTCTGAGGAGTTCCCAGTACATTATCCTTTCCCCTGTGTAATTACCTTAACAAGCTCCGGCTGTTTTTACTCTCAGAAGGTTTACTCCCTGATATACAGCTGCCTACCCCTTCGTAAGTGCAGGTCCTAAATGAGCTTTTTTCTCTGTTCCCTCACCACAATCCAGATTCTTTTGGGGAGTTGCCAGTACAGTAACCACACCAGGAAGTACTTGATTTATTAAGCTACTGCTTTTCTTAATCTCAGTGGAGATATTTACTGATAAACAGCTCCCTACGCAGCATGTTCATGTCGTTCCTAAATGAGCTTTTATCTCTCTCCCCTCACCACAAATCAGATTCTTCTGAGGAGTTCCCAGTACATTATCCTTTCCCCTCTGTAATTACCTCAACAAGCTCCAGCTGTTTTTATTCTCAGAAGGTTTACTCCCTGATATACAGCTGTCTACCCCCTTCGTAAGTGCAGGTCATAAATGAGCTTTTTTCTCTGATCCCTCACCACAATCCATATTCTTTTGGGGAGTTACCAGTACAGTAACCATACCAGGAAGTACTTAATTTATTAAGCTACTGCTTTTCTTAATCTCAGTGGAGATATTTACTGATAAACAGCTACCTACGCAGCATGTTCATGTCGTTCCTAAATGAGCTTTTATCTCTCTCCCCTCACCACAAATCAGATTCTTCTGAGGAGTTCCCAGTACATTATCCTTTCCCCTGTGTAATTACCTTAACAAGCTCCAGCTGTTTTTACTCTCAGAAGGTTTACTCCCTGATATACAGCTGCCTACCCCTTCGTAAGTGCAGGTCCTAAATGAGCTTTTTTCTCTGTTCCCTCACCACAATCCAGATTCTTTTGGGGAGTTACCAGTACAGTAACCACACCAGGAAGTACTTGATTTATTAAGCTACTGCTTTTCTTAATCTCAGTGGAGATATTTACTGATAAACAGCTACCTACGCAGCATGTTCATGTCGTTCCTAAATGAGCTTTTATCTCTCTCCCCTCACCACAATTCAGATTCTTCTGAGGAGTTCCCAGTACATTATCCTTTCCCCTGTGTAATTACCTTAAGAAGCTCCAGCTGTTTTTATTCTCAGAAGGTTTACTCCCTGATATACAGCTGCCTACCCCCTTCGTAAGTGCAGGTCCTAAATGAGCTTTTTTCTCTGTTCCCTCACCACAATCCAGATTCTTGTGGGGAATTACCAGTACAGTAACCATACCAGGAAGTACTTAATTTATTAAGCTACTGCTTTTCTTAATCTCAGTGGAGATATTTACTGATAAACAGCTACCTATGCAGCATGTTCATATCGTTCCTAAATGAGCTTTTTGTTTTGTTTGGTTTTGTTTTTTGTTTTTTTTTTTTTCTCAAATTTTTATTATCAAACTGACGTACAGAGAGGTTACAGTATCATACGTTGGGCATTGGATACATTTCTTTTACTGTTTGTTGCCTTGTCCCTCATGCCCCCCTCCCTTCCGCTCTTTCCCTCCCTCTCCCAGGTGTTCAGTTCACTTACACCAAACAGTTTTGCAAGTATTGCTTTTGTAGTTATTTCTCTTTTTTTACCCTGTGTCTCTCGAATTTGGTATTCCCTTTGAATTTCCTACTTCCAATACCAGTAAACACGGTTTCCAATATACTCAGATAAGATGACAGAGATAGTGTAGGTACAAACATAGGAAGGTGATACAAAACATTATCAATAATAGAAACTACACATACACATAGGACGTTGAAAGTAGTTACAACTGTCATATATCAGTTGTTTCCATAGCATGGAGTTCATTTCAATTAGCATCATCTTATGTGTTTCTAAGGGTATAGCTATTGGGCCTTGTGATGCTCTGCTATGGCTTGCCTAAACCTGTACTAATGATTCCCAATAAGGGAGGCCATAGAGTCCATGTTTCTTTGGGTCTGGCTCACTTCACTTAGTATAACTTTTTCCAAGTCCTTCCATTTCCTTACAAATGGAACAATGTCATTCTTTCTGATAGAGGCATAAAATTCCATTGTGTAAATGTACCACATTTTCCTGATCCATTCATCTATGGAGGGGCATCTGGGTTGGTTCCAGCTTCTCGCTATGACAAATTGTGCTGCGATGAACATTGTTGTGCTGGTGGCATTACTGTGATTTTGTTTGTGGGCTTTTGGATAGATACCCAAAAGTGGGGCTGCTGGGTCATAGGGGAGGTCTATATTGAGCCTTCTGAGGAATCTCCATACTGCTTGCCAGAGTGGCTGAACCAGTTTACATTCCCACCAACAATGAAGTAGGGTTCCCTTTTGGCCACATCCCCTCCAACAATTGTTATTATTAGTTTTCTTGATATATGACATTCTTGCTGGGGTGAGATGGAATCTCAATGTTGTTTTGATTTGCATTTCCTTTATGGCCAGTGATGTAGAGCATTTTTTCATATGTCTATTGGCCATTCTCATTTCCTCATTAGAGAAGTTTCTTTGTAAGTCTTTAGCCCACTTGATGAGGGGACTATTGGTTCTTTGCAGTTTTGTTTTGGAAGAAGGTAATTTTTTTAGTTCTGCATATATTTTAGAGATGAGGCCTTTGTCTGTTGAATGTCCGGTAAAGATCTTCTCCCAGTCTGTGGGCTTTCTGTTTATCTTGAGAGCTATGTCCTTTGCCGTGCAGAAGCTCTGGAGTTTGATGCAGTCCCATTTGTCCAACCTTTCTTTTATTTGTAGCCTTTCAGGGTCTTTGTTAAGGAAGTTCTGTCCTGTGCCAAGGAGCCCAAGTGTTTCTCCTACTCCTTCCTTTAGTGTCTTCAGGGTGCCTGTTTTGATTTCAAGGTCTTTAATCCATTTGGAATTGATTTTGGTGCAGGGTGATATATAAGGATCTAGTTTTAGTTTGTTGCATGTGTTGAGCCAGTTTTGCCAGCACCACTTGTTAAAGAGGCTATCTTTCTTCCATACTATTGTTTTAGCTCCTTTATCAAAGATTAAGTAGGCATAGTTCTGTGGGTTTAATTCTGGGTCTTCAATTCTGTTCCATTGGTCTTCAGGCCTGTTCCGGTGCCAATACCAAGCTGTTTTTATTACTATAGCTTTATAATACAGCTTGAAGTTTGGTATTGTAATTCCTCCAGCACTGTTCTTTCTGCTTAGGAGTGTTTTTGCTATTCTAGGTCTTTTATTGTTCCATATGAATTTCTGGATTGCTTCCTCTATTTCATTAAAGAATGGTGTTGGGATATTAATGGGTATTGCATTGAATTTGTAGATAGCCTTTGGCAATATTGCCATTTTGATTACATTAATCCTCCCAATCCAGGAGCATGGGAGGTTTTTCCATTTTCTTAGTTCTGACATAATTTCATTTTTCAAGCTTTTAAAGTTCTCTTCAAAGAGGTCTTTCACTTCTTTGGTTAAGGTTATTCCTAGGTATTTTATGTTTTGGGGGGCTATTGCAAAAGGAGTTGCTTTCCTGATTTCAGCCTCGGTCTTCGGGTTGTTAGCATAGAGAAAGGCCGTTGATTTTTGAAGGTTTATTTTATATCCTGCAACTTTGCCAAAGTTTTGTATCAGCTCTAGTAGCTTGGGGGTAGAGTCTATGGGATTCTTTAGGTATAGGATCATGTCATCTGCGAAGAGAGAAAGTTTAACTTCATCTTTTCCTATTTGGATCCCCTTTATATTCTCTTCTTGCCTAATTGCTCTGGCTAGGAATTCTAGTACTATGTTGAAGAGCAGGGGAGAGAGTGGACATCCCTGCCTTGTTCTTGATTTTAAAGGGAATGGCTTTAGTTTTTCACCATTTAGAGTTATGCTTGCTGTTGGTTTGTCATAAACTGCCTTGATTATATTCAGGAATGTTCCCTGGAATCCCAGTTTTTCCAGGGCTTTTAGCATAAATGGGTGCTGGATTTTATCGAACGCTTTTTCCGCATCCAGCGATAAAACCATGTGGTTCTTTACCTTGCTCCGGTTGATGTGGTGGATTACATTAATTGACTTGCGTATATTAAACCAGCTTTGCATCCCTGGGATGAATCCAGTTTGATCGTGGTGTATGATTTTTTTGATGACCTGTTGAAGTCGATTGGCCAGAATTTTGTTGAGAATTTTTGCATCTATGTTCATCAGGGAGATTGGTCTGTAGTCCTCTTTCCGTGATGAGTCTCTGCCTGGTTTTGGGATGAGGGTTATACTGGCTTCATAAAATGAGTCTGGCAGTGAACGTTCTCTTTCAATTTCATTGAACAGTTTGAGAAATATTGGAGTGAGTTCTGTTTTGAAGGCCTTGTAGAGTTCTGCGGTGAATCCATCTGGACCTGGGCTTTTCTTGGATGGGAGATCATTTATTGCTGTTTCTATTTCAATACTGGATATGGGTCTGTTTAGAAGGTTTAAGTCATCATAGTTGAGTTTGGGGGTATCAATTTTTTCTAGGAAATCATCCATTTCTTCCAAGTTCTCGAATTTGTTGGCATAAAGGTTTGCAAAATAGTCCCTTATTATTTTCTGAATTTCGGTTATTTCTGTGGTGATGCTACCTGTTTCATCTCTTATCTTGTTTATTTGAGTGTGCTGCCTTCGTTCTTTGGTCAGGTTTGCCAGGGGTCTGTCTATCTTGTTGATTTTTTCAAAGAACCAACTCTTTGTTTTGTTGATTCTTTCGATGGTTTTTTTCGTCTCTAATTGATTTAATTCTGATTTGATTTTAATTATTTGCTTCCGTCTATTGACTTGGGGTTTGGCTTGCTGTTCTCTCTCCAGAAAATTGAGGTGCTTCCTTAAATTACTGAGTTGCTGTTTCTCCAGTTTGTTGATGTATGTACTCAGAGATATAAATTTTCCTCTGAGTACTGCCTTTGCTGTGTCCCAAAGGAGCTGGTACTTTGTGCCCTCAACTTGGTTGAAGTCCATAAACATTTGAATTTCTGTTTTAATTTCTTCAATGATCCACTGATGGTTCAGCAGTGTGTTCTTTAGTCTCCATGAATTGGGGGATTTTCTGTGGTGGCTGAATGAGTTGAGCTCTAATTTTATTCCATTGTGGTCTGAAAGAATGCAGGGAATGATTTTGATACTTCTGAATTTGTACAGATTTTCTTTGTGCCCTAAGATGTGATCTATTTTGGAGAATGTTCCGTGTGCTGCCGAAAAGAATGTGTATTCTGTCCTTGCTGGGTGGAATATTCTGTAGATGTCGATTAAGTCTAGTTGGTCTATGCAATTGTTTAGTTCTCTGGTTTCTTTGTTCAGTTTTTGGCGTGTTGATCTGTCCAGAGGTGATAGTGGAGTGTTAAAGTCCCCCACTATCATTGTGTTTGGGTCTATGAATCTTTTTAGAGCAAGTAGTGTTTGTTTGATGAAGTTGGGTGCTCCTGCATTTGGCGTGTAGATATTTAGGATGGTTAGTTCTTCCTGTTGGAGAGATCCTTTTACTAGTATGTAGTAACCTTCTTTGTCTCTTCTTACCTTTTTTAATTTGAAGTCAATTTTTTCTGATACTAGGATTGCAACTCCAGCCTGCTTATGGGGGCCATTTGCTTGATAGATTTGTTTCCAGCCTTTCACTTTTAGAAGATGTTTGCTTTTGCTGGATAGATGTGTCTCTTGGAGGCAGCAGAAAGATGGATCTTGATTTTTGATCCAAGTTATGAGCCTATGTCGTTTGATTGGAGAATTAAGTCCATTAATGTTGACAGTTAGGATTGAGAGGTGATCGTTTGTTCCTTTCATTATCACTGTCTTGTTTAAAACTGTGTCTTCCCATTTCTTGATCTAGTGTTTACTAATTAGGGTTCATCTCTATGTCTGTGTTGGGATCTTGATTATTTTCCCTGTATAGTACATCTTTAAGGATTTTGTGTAAAGCTGGTTTGGTGGAGATATATTGTTTCAGTTTTTCCTTATTGTGGAAGACTTTTATTTGACCTTCGGCTATGAAGGAGAGTTTGGCTGGGTACAGAATTCTTGGTTGGTAGTTATTTTATTTAGAGTTTGGTATACTTCATTCCAGGCTCTCCTTGCTTTCATGGTCTCTGCTGAGAAGTCTGGGGTAATTCTGATTGCTTTTCCTTTATATGTGATTGTTTTCTTTGCCCTAACAGCTTTGAGTATTTTTTCCTTGCACTCTGCTGAAGCTGTTTTGATCACAATGTGTCGGTGGGAAGTCCTATTCTGGTCTGGTCTATTTGGGGTTCTAAATGCTTCTTGTATCTGTATAGGCCTTTCCTTCTGGATGTTTGGGAAGTTCTCAGCTAATATTCTGTTAAATAGGTTGCCTATCCCATTAACCTCTTTCTCCTAGTTTTCCTCAATACCTATTATCCTTAAATTGGGCTTCCTGATTGTGTCTTGAATCTCCTGTAGCGATCTGTTTTGTTGCTTGGACTGGATTTGTATTGATTTTTGATCTTTCTCTATAGAATCTAAGGAATCTTCAGCTCCTGAGATTCGATCCTCTGCTTCAGTTAGTCGGGACTGTAGGCTAGCTACTTGATTTCGAATCTCTTTTCCTTCTGACTGGTCTTTCCTGATGATTTCCATGTCATTTCTTAGGTCCTGTATGGACTTCTTTACTTCATTAACTTCATTACTTTGGTTTTGAGTGTTGTCTCTCAAATCTTTAAGTTGGGTAGCTATCTTTTCATTTGACTCTTGAAGCTCACTTATCTTTCTATTTGTGGATGCCATGAAATTCTCCATTAATTTTTGCTTTGCCTCCTCACGCTCTAACATAATTGACTGAAGTGATTCAAACTTTTCATTTATCATGTTTATCAGTAAACTTTGTAGAGCATTTTCGGGGTTTTCTTCTATGTTTTTGATTGACTGCTCTGCTTCCTGCTTGTTTTGGGTGGGGGATAAGACTTCATTATTTGCCATCTTTCTTGTGTTTCTTCTGCCCATTTTAATTGGGAATGCCAGTCTACCAGCACCTGTGAGCACTGTTTAAGACCCAAAGCAGCCCTTACCAAGCACTGTTGTGTAAATCTTACAATTTCACAATTATATACAGATAACTTGTATACCTGTCCATAAAGTTAGATTTGGTGTTCCTAAAGAATACAATTTCAATATAACATCTGATCCTGGGCCCTGTATTCAGTAGTTACTTATTTACTGTTACAACCTTATACGCAATTCTTATTTTTATATTAAGTTCTTTTAGGACTGGCTTTCTCTATGAACCCCTTTGATTCACTCGTATTAAGCTGGGATATCCTCTATCCAATAACCAGGAGTCGATGGAGCCTGGAGGTCCAGGCAGTAAGTCAGGGGGGTAAGTTGGAGGTAGTAAAGAGAATAGAGTAAAGTGTATTGGGGGGTGGTGGTGATTTTGGTTTAGTTTCAGTGACGTGGAAATGTGGAGAAGAGTAGAATCAGTAGAAAGCACATTGATAAAATGACAGACACTGGAGAGTTAGCAGAAAAGGGTGTAGGTGTTATTTATAGGAAAGTAATTTTTAAAGGAAGAGGACGCAACGAGAGAAATGAAGTAAAAATACTGGAAGACAGATGCACAAAACAGAGCAAAATTATTTAACAAGGAAGCATACGTAAATAAAAAGGAAAATAACAGAAAAGGGACAACCCAAGCAAATAAACAAACAAAAAAAACTTGATAAAACAAACCAGTAAAAATGGAAAACAAACAAAAAAAAAACAAAAAAAAACAGCCAATGATGTTTCAGGTGTGAAAAAAATTAAAAAGAAAATTTAAAAGAAAAGTTAAAAAAAAATGTTTGAAAAGAAAAAGAAACCAGTCTCTGGTTTCTCTGCAATGGACTGCAGTCTATTTTCCTGATTGGCTGGTTTGACTTGATTTCAGTTGGCAAGGGGTGGATCTGTTCTGACCTTCTCCCCTGTTGGTGCAATCGTGGGTCTTTGAGGTTCGCACAGCTTGCAGGGAGGCCTTGGGCGTCCTCTGTCGATGGGGACGTGGGCAGTCACAGGAACTGTGGCTCCTCTGTCTGCTGTGGGGCCGTTGCCTTTGATGCCTGGACTTGACTAGACTGTGAACTCTGCAGAGCGTGGCGCCTCTGGGCTGTTTTGCTCCACTAAGAGTTGCTTGCCTGAGGGAGGCGGCCTCTTTGGCATAGGTAGCTATGGAATGCAGCTCCGTTTTGGGCTGGGAATTAGCTTCCTCTGTGACGGGACCGTTTAGCTGTCCCCGGAACTGTTTGTTCCTCCTTCTGTTGTTTCCGTGCCCCTGGTAGCTGCTCGCAGCTTTTGCTTTAAGTTTAGAAGTTCCGGCCTGGAGGGCGGGGCATCTCTGTATAATCCCCGGACTCGCCTCCCATATGGCAGGGGGCGTTCTTCTGGGCGGAGCCTGTTCTCACTGATTCCGCCCCTCCTGCCCGTTTCAAAGATGGCTTTTTTGACCTCGCTTTCCCCAGGCACGCTTCAGTTCCAGTCTGGTCTGACCCTATGCCAGTGGCAAAGATGGCGCTTTGCTCTGGCGGTGGGAACAGGGATGCCTTCCAGAAGATGGACTGTGGGCACAAGTGAGGATAACTTTTGGGGTGCTCACGCCGTCTCTGCGAAGTCAGGTCCTCCGTGCTCGGCTGCCGTCTGGAGTATTTCTCGCTTTAGCTGCGCAGAGTGCGGGGGGGCTGTGCCCGGCACTGTGCCTGAGCCGGCGCTGGCGCCGCGGTGGGACCCAGCCCGGAGCTCAAAACTGTGTTTTCAGACGAGCAAAGTCGATTTTTCCTTCCTGGTCACAATCCCTATAGTGTTAGAACTTACTTTGGCTGTCTTTCTCGGAGAAACACTTTCTATGAGGTGAGAAACTACGATATCGGAGGGAGCTCTGCAGGGCTCAGCCCCTCCTCCGCCGTCTTCACAGGAAGTGCCTAAATGAGCTTTTATCTCTCTCCCCTCACCACAAACCAGATTCTTCTGAGGAGTTCCCAGTACATTATCCTTTCCCCTGTGTAATTACCTTAACAAGCTCCAGCTGTTTTTATTCTCAGAAGGTTTACTCCCTGATATACAGCTGCCTAACCCCTTCGTAAGTGCAGGTCTTAAATGAGCTTTTTTCTCTGTTCCCTCACCACAATCCAGATTCTTTTGGGGAGTTACCAGTACAGTAACCATACCAGGAAGTACTTAATTTATTAAGCTACTGCTGTTCTTAATCTCAGTGGAGATATTTACTGATAAACAGCTACCTACGCAGCATGTTCATGTCGTTCCTAAATGAGCTTTTATCTCTCTCCCCTCACAACAAGACAGATTCTTCTGAGGAGTTCCCAGTATATTATCCTTTCCCCTGTGTAATTACCTTAACAAGCTCCAGCTGTTTTTATTCTCAGAATGTTTACTCCCTGATATACAGCTGCCTACCCCCTTCGTAAGTGCAGGTCCTAAATGAGCTTTTTTCTCTGTTCCCTCACCACAATCCAGATTCTTTTGGGGAGTTACCAGTACAGTAACCATACCAGGAAGTACTTAATTTATTAAGCTACTGCTCTTCTTAATCTCAGTGGAGATATTTACTGGTAAACAGCTACCTACGCAGCATGTTAATGTCGTTCCTAAAAGAGCTTTTATCTCTCTCCCCTCACCACAAATCAGATTCTTCTGAGGAGTTCCCAGTACATTATCCTTTCCCCTGTTTAATTACCTTAACAAGCTCCAGCTGTTTTTATTCTCAGAAGGTTTATTCCCTGATATAGAGCTGCCTACCCCCTTCGCAAGTGCAGGTCCTAAATGAGCTTTTTTCTCTGTCCCCTCACCACAATCCAGATTCTTTTGCGGAGTTACCAGTACAGTAACCATACCAGGAAGTACTTAATTTATTAAGCTAATGCTTTTCTTAATCTCAGTGGAGATATTTACTGATAAACAGCTAGGTACGCAGCATGTAAATGTCGTTCCTAAAAGAGCTTTTATCTCTCTCCCCTCACCACAAATCAGATTCTTCTGAGGAGTTCCCAGTACATTATCCTTTCCCCTGTTTAATTACCTTAACAAGCTCCAGCTGTTTTTATTCTCAGAAGGTTTATTCCCTGATATAGAGCTGCCTACCCCCTTCGCAAGTGCAGGTCCTAAATGAGCTTTTTTCTCTGTCCCCTCACCACAATCCAGATTCTTTTGCGGAGTTACCAGTACAGAAACCATACCAGGAAGTACTTAATTTATTAAGCTACTGCTTTTCTTAATCTCAGTGGAGATATTTACTGATAAACAGCTAGGTACGCAGCATGTTCATGTCGTTCCTAAATGAGCTTTTATCTCTCTCCCCTCACCACAAATCAGATTCTTCTGACGAGTTCCCAGTATATTATCCTTTCCCCTGTGTAATTACCTTAACAAGCTCCAGCTGTTTTTATTCTCAGAAGGTTTACTCCCTGATATACAGCTGCCTACCCCCTTCGTAAGTGCAGGTCCTAAATGAGCTTTTTTCTCTGTTCCCTCATCACAATCCAGATTCTTTTGGGGAGTTACCAGTACAGTAACCATACCAGGAAGTACTTAATTTGTTAAGCTACTGCTTTTCTTAATCTCAGTGGAGATATTTACTGATAAACAGCTACCTACCTTGCATGTTCATGTCGTTCCTAAATGAGCTTTTATCTCTCTCCCCTCACCACAAATCAGATTCTTCTGAGGAGTTCCCAGTACATTGTCCTTTCCCCTGTGTAATTACCTTAACAAGCTCCAGCTGTTTTTATTCTCAGAAGGTTTACTCCCTGATATACAGCTGCCTGCCCCCTTCGTAAGTGCAGGTCCTAAATGAGCTTTTTTCTCTGTTCCCTCACCACAATCCAGATTCTTTTGGGGAGTTACCAGTACAGTAACCATACCAGGAAGTACTTAATTTATTAAGCTACTGCTTTTCTTAATCTCAGTGGAGATATTTATTGATAAACAGCTACCTACGCAGCATGTTCATGTCGTTCCTAAATGAGCTTTTATCTCTCTCCCCTCACCACAAATTTGATTCTTCTGAGGAGTTCGCAGTACATTATCCTTTCCGCTGTGTAATTACCATAACAAGCTCCAGCTGTTTTTATTCTCAGAAAGTTTACTCCCTGATATACAGCTGCCTACCCCCTTCGTAAGTGCAGGTCATAAATGAGCTGTTTTCTCTGTTCCCTCACCACAATCCAGATTCTTTTGGGGAGTTACCAGTACAGTAAACATACCAGGAAGTTCTTAATTTATTAAGCTACTGCTTTTCTTAATCTCAGTGGAGATATTTACTGATAAACAGCTACCTACGCAGCATGTTCATGTCGTTCCTAAATGAGCTTTTATCTCTCTCCCCTCACCACAAATCAGATTCTTCTGAGGAGTTCCCAATACATTATCCTTTCCCTTGTGTAATTACCTTAACAAGCTCCAGCTGTTTTTATTCTCAGAATGTTTACTCCCTGATATACAGCTGCCTACCCCCTTCGTAAGTGCAGGTCCTAAATGAGCTGTTTTCTCTGTTCCCTCACCACAATCCAGATTCTTTTGGGGAGTTACGCGTACAGTAACCATACCAGGAAATACTTAATTTATTAAGCTACTGCTTTTCTTAATCTCAGTGGAGATATTTACTGATAAACAGCTAGGTACGCAGCATGTTAATGTCGTTCCTAAAAGAGCTTTTATCTCTCTCCCCTCACCACAAATCAGATTCTTCTGAGGAGTTCCCAGTACATTATCCTTTCCCCTGTTTAATTACCTTAACAAGCTCCAGCTGTTTTTATTCTCAGAAGGTTTATTCCCTGATATAGAGCTGCCTACCCCCTTCGCAAGTGCAGGTCCTAAATGAGCTTTTTTCTCTGTCCCCTCACCACAATCCAGATTCTTTTGCGGAGTTACCAGTACAGTAACCATACCAGGAAGTACTTAATTTATTAAGCTACTGCTTTTCTTAATCTCAGTGGAGATATTTACTGATAAACAGCTAGGTACGCAGCATGTTCATGTCGTTCCTAAATGAGCTTTTATCTCTCTCCCCTCACCACAAATCAGATTCTTCTGACGAGTTCCCAGTATATTATCCTTTCCCCTGTGTAATTACCTTAACAAGCTCCAGCTGTTTTTATTATCAGAAGGTTTACTCCCTGATATACAGCTGCCTACCCCCTTCGTAAGTGCAGGTCCTAAATGAGCTTTTTTCTCTGTTCCCTCATCACAATCCAGATTCTTTTGGGGAGTTACCAGTACAGTAACCATACCAGGAAGTACTTAATTTGTTAAGCTACTGCTTTTCTTAATCTCAGTGGAGATATTTACTGATAAACAGCTACCTACGTTGCATGTTCATGTCGTTCCTAAATGAGCTTTTATCTCTCTCCACTCACCACAAATCAGATTCTTCTGAGGAGTTCCCAGTACATTGTCCTTTCCCCTGTGTAATTACCTTAACAAGCTCCAGCTGTTTTTATTCTCAGAAGGTTTACTCCCTGATATACAGCTGCCTGCCCCCTTCGTAAGTGCAGGTCCTAAATGAGCTTTTTTCTCTGTTCCCTCACCACAATCCAGATTCTTTTGGGGAGTTACCAGTACAGTAACCATACCAGGAAGTACTTAATTTATTAAGCTACTGCTCTTCTTAATCTCAGTGGAGATATTTACTGGTAAACAGCTACCTACGCAGCATGTTAATGTCGTTCCTAAAAGAGCTTTTATCTCTCTCCCCTCACCACAAATCAGATTCTTCTGAGGAGTTCCCAGTACATTATCCTTTCCCCTGTTTAATTACCTTAACAAGCTCCAGCTGTTTTTATTCTCAGAAGGTTTATTCCCTGATATAGAGCTGCCTACCCCCTTCGCAAGTGCAGGTCCTAAATGAGCTTTTTTCTCTGTCCCCTCACCACAATCCAGATTCTTTTGCGGAGTTACCAGTACAGTAACCATACCAGGAAGTACTTAATTTATTAAGCTACTGCTTTTCTTAATCTCAGTGGAGATATTTACTGATAAACAGCTAGGTACGCAGCATGTTCATGTCGTTCCTAAATGAGCTTTTATCTCTCTCCCCTCACCACAAATCAGATTCTTCTGACGAGTTCCCAGTATATTATACTTTCCCCTGTGTAATTACCTTAACAAGCTCCAGCTGTTTTTATTCTCAGAAGGTTTACTCCCTGATATACAGCTGCCTACCCCCTTCGTAAGTGCAGGTCCTAAATGAGCTTTTTTCTCTGTTCCCTCATCACAATCCAGATTCTTTTGGGGAGTTACCAGTACAGTAACCATTCCAGGAAGTACTTAATTTGTTAAGCTACTGCTTTTCTTAATCTCAGTGGAGATATTTACTGATAAACAGCTACCTACGTTGCATGTTCATGTCGTTCCTAAATGAGCTTTTATCTCTCTCCCCTCACCACAAATCAGATTCTTCTGAGGAGTTCCCAGTACATTGTCCTTTCCCCTGTGTAATTACCTTAACAAGCTCCAGCTGTTTTTATTCTCAGAAGGTTTACTCCCTGATATACAGCTGCCTGCCCCCTTCGTAAGTGCAGGTCCTAAATGAGCTTTTTTCTCTGTTCCCTCACCACAATCCAGATTCTTTTGGGGAGTTACCAGTACAGTAACCATACCAGGAAGTACTTAATTTATTAAGCTACTGCTTTTCTTAATCTCAGTGGAGATATTTATTGATAAACAGCTACCTACGCAGCATGTTCATGTCGTTCCTAAATGAGCCTTTATCTCTCTCCCCTCACCACAAATTTGATTCTTCTGAGGAGTTCGCAGTACATTATCCTTTCCGCTGTGTAATTACCATAACAAGCTCCAGCTGTTTTTATTCTCAGATGGTTTACTCACTGATATACAGCTGCCTACCCCCTTCGTAAGTGCAGGTCATAAATGAGCTGTTTTCTCTGTTCCCTCACCACAATCCAGATTCTTTTGGGGAGTTACCAGTACAGTAAACATACCAGGAAGTTCTTAATTTATTAAGCTACTGCTTTTCTTAATCTCAGTGGAGATATTTACTGATAAACAGCTACCTACGCAGCATGTTCATGTCGTTCCTAAATGAGCTTTTATCTCTCTCCCCTCACCACAAATCAGATTCTTCTGAGGAGTTCCCAATACATTATCCTTTCCCTTGTGTAATTACCTTAACAAGCTCCAGCTGTTTTTATTCTCAGAATGTTTTCTCCCTGATATACAGCTGCCTACCCCCTTCGTAAGTGCAGGTCCTAAATGAGCTGTTTTCTCTGTTCCCTCACCACAATCCAGATTCTTTTGGGGAGTTACGCGTACAGTAACCATACCAGGAAATACTTAATTTATTAAGCTACTGCTTTTCTTAATCTCAGTGGAGATATTTACTGATAAACAGCTACCTACGCAGCATGTTAATGTCGTTCCTAAAAGAGCTTTTATCTCTCTCCCCTCACCACGAATCAGATTCTTCTGAGGAGTTCCCAGTACATTATCCTTTCCCCTGTTTAATTACCTTAACAAGCTCCAGCTGTTTTTATTCTCAGAAGGTTTATTCCCTGATATAGAGCTGCCTACCCCCTTCGCAAGTGCAGGTCCTAAATGAGCTTTTTTCTCTGTCCCCTCACCACAATCCAGATTCTTTTGCGGAGTTACCAGTACAGTAACCATACCAGGAAGTACTTAATTTATTAAGCTACTGCTTTTCTTAATCTCAGTGGAGATATTTACTGATAAACAGCTACCTACGCAGCTAGTTCATGTCGTTCCTAAATGAGCTTTTATCTCTCTCCCCTCACCACAAATCTGATTCTTCTGAGGAGTTCCCAGTACATTATCCTTTCCCCTGTGTAATTACCATAACAAGCTCCAGCTGTTTTTATTCTCAGAATGTTTACTCCCTGATATACAGCTGCCTACCCCCTTCGTAAGTGCAGGTCCTAAATGAGCTGTTTTCTCTGTTCCCTCACCACAATGCAGATTCTTTTGGGGAGTTACGCGTACAGTAACCATACCAGGAAATACTTAATTTATTAAGCTACTGCTTTTCTTAATCTCAGTGGAGATATTTACTGATAAACAGCTACCTACGCAGCATGTTAATGTCGTTCCTAAAAGAGCTTTTATCTCTCTCCCCTCACCACAAATCAGATTCTTCTGAGGAGTTCCCAGTACATTATCCTTTCCCCTGTTTAATTACCTTAACAAGCTCCAGCTGTTTTTATTCTCAGAAGGTTTATTCCCTGATATAGAGCTGCCTACCCCCTTCGCAAGTGCAGGTCCTAAATGAGCTTTTTTCTCTGTCCCCTCACCACAATCCAGATTCTTTTGCGGAGTTACCAGTACAGTAACCATACCAGGAAGTACTTAATTTATTAAGCTACTGCTTTTCTTAATCTCAGTGGAGATATTTACTGATAAACAGCTACCTACGCAGCATGTTCATGTCGTTCCTAAATGAGCTTTTATCTCTCTCCCCTCACCACAAATCTGATTCTTCTGAGGAGTTCCCAGTACATTATCCTTTCCCCTGTGTAATTACCATAACAAGCTCCAGCTGTTTTTATTCTCAGAAGGTTTACTCCCTGATATACAGCTGCCTACCCCCTTCGTAAGTGCAGGTCATAAATGAGCTGTTTTCTCTGTTCCCTCACCACAATCCAGATTCTTTTGGGGAGTTACCAGTACAGTAAACATACCAGGAAGTTCTTAATTTATTAAGCTACTGCTTTTCTTAATCTCAGTGGAGATATTTACTGATAAACAGCTACCTACGCAGCATGTTCATGTCGTTCCTAAATGAGCTTTTATCTCTCTCCCCTCACCACAAATCAGATTCTTCTGAGGAGTTCCCAATACATTATCCTTTCCCTTGTGTAATTACCTTAACAAGCTCCAGGTGTTTTTATTCTCAGAATGTTTACTCCCTGATATACAGCTGCCTACCCCCTTCGTAAGTGCAGGTCCTAAATGAGCTTTTTTCTCTGTTCCCTCACCACAATCCAGATTCTTTTGGGGAGTTACGAGTACAGTAACCGTACCAGGAAGTACTTAATTTATTAAGCTACTGCTTTTCTTAATCTCAGTGGAGATATTTACTGATAAACAGCTACCTACGCAGCATGTTAATGTCGTTCCTATAAGAGCTTTTATCTCTCTCCCCTCACCACGAATCAGATTCTTCTGAGGAGTTCCCAGTACATTATCCTTTCCCCTGTTTAATTACCTTAACAAGCTCCAGCTGTTTTTATTCTCAGAAGGTTTATTCCCTGTTATACAGCTGCCTACCCCCTTCGCAAGTGCAGGTCCTAAATGAGCTTTTTTCTCTGTCCCCTCACCACAATCCAGATTCTTTTGCGGAGTTACCAGTACAGTAACCATACCAGGAAGTACTTAATTTATTAAGCTACTGCTTTTCTTAATCTCAGTGGAGATATTTACTGATAAACAGCTAGGTACGCAGCATGTTCATGTCGTTCCTAAATGAGCTTTTATCTCTCTCCCCTCACCACAAATCAGATTCTTCTGAGGAGTTCCCAGTATATTATCCTTTCCCCTGTGTAATTACCTTAACAAGCTCCAGCTGTTTTTATTCTCAGAAGGTTTACTCCCTGATATACAGCTGCCTACCCCCTTCGTAAGTGCAGGTCCTAAATGAGCTTTTTTCTCTGTTCCCTCATCACAATCCAGATTCTTTTGGGGAGTTACCAGTACAGTAACCATACCAGAAAGTACTTAATTTGTTAAGCTACTGCTTTTCTTAATCTCAGTGGAGATATTTACTGATAAACAGCTACCTACGCAGCATGTTCATGTCGTTCCTAAATGAGCTTTTATCTCTCTCCCCTCACCACAAATCTGATTCTTCTGAGGAGTTCTCTGTACATTATCCTTTCCCCTGTGTAATTACCTTAACAAGCTCCAGCTGTTTTTATTCTCAGAAGGTTTACTCCCTGATATACAGCTGCCTACCCACTTCGTAAGTGCAGGTCATAAATGAGCTTTTTTCTCTGTTCCCTCACCACAATCCAGATTCTTTTGGGGAGTTACCAGTACAGTAACCATACCAGGAAGTACTTAATTTATTAAGCTACTGCTTTTCTTAATCTCAGTGGAGATATTTACTGATAAACAGCTACCTACGCAGAATGTTCATGTCGTTACTAAATGAGCTTTTATCTCTCTCCCCTCACCACATATCAGATTCTTCTGAGGAGTTCCCAGTATATTATCCTTTCCCCTGTGTAATTACCTTAACAAGCTCCAGCTGTTTTTATTCTCAGAAGGTTTACTCCCTGATATACAGCTGCCTACCCCCTTCGTAAGTGCCGGTCCTAAATGAGCTTTTTTCTCTGTTCCCTCACCACAATCCAGATTCTTTTGGGGAGTTACCAGTACAATAACCATACCAGGAAGTACTTAAATTATTAAGCTACTGCTTTTCTTAATCTCAGTGGAGATATTTACTGATAAACAGCTACCTACGCAGCATGTTCATGTCGTTCCTAAATGAGCTTTTATCTCTCTCCCCTCACCACAAATCAGATTCTTCTGAGGAATTCCCAGTACATTATCCTTTCCCCGGTGTAATTAATTTAACAAGCTCCAGCTGTTTTTATTCTCAGAAGGTTTACTGCCTGATATACAGCTGCCTACCCCCTTCGTAAGTGCAGGTACTAAATGAGCTTTTTTCTCTGTTCCCTCACCACAATCCAGATTCTTTTGGGGAGTTACCAGTACAGTAACCATACCAGGAAGTGCTTAATTTATTAAGCTACTGCTTTTCTTAATATCATAGGAGATATTTATGGTAAACAGCTATCTACGCAGCATGTTCATGTCGTTCCTAAGTGAGCTTTTATCTCTCTCCCCTCACCACAAATCAGATTCTTCTGAGGAGTTCCCAGTACATTATCCTTTCCCCTCTGTAATTACCTTAACAAGCTCCAGCTGTTTTTATTCTCAGAAGGTTTACTTCCTGATATACAGCTGCCTACCCCCTTCGTAAGTGCAGGTCCTAAATGAGCTTTTATCTCTGTTCGCTCATCACAATCCAGATTCTTTTGGGGAGTTACCAGTACAGTAACCATACCAGGAAGTACTTAATTTGTTAAGCTACTGCTTTTCTTAATCTCAGTGGAGATATTTACTGATAAACAGCTACGTATGCAGCATATTCATGTCGTTCCTAAATGAGCTTTTATCTCTCTCCCCTCACCACGAATCAGATTCTTCTGAGGAGTTCCCAGTACATTATCCTTTCCCCTGTTTAATTACCTTAACAAGCTCCAGCTGTTTTTATTCTCAGAAGGTTTATTCCCTGATATACAGCTGCCTACCCCCTTCGCAAGTGCAGGTCCTAAATGAGCTTTTTTCTCTGTCCCCTCACCACAATCCAGATTCTTTTGCGGAGTTACCAGTACAGTAAACATACCAGGAAGTACTTAATTTATTAAGCTACTGCTTTTCTTAATCTCAGTGGAGATATTTACTGATAAACAGCTAGGTACGCAGCATGTTTCTGTCGTTCCTAAATGAGCTTTTATCTCTCTCCCCTCACCACCAATCAGATTCTTCTGAGGAATTCCCAGTACATTATCCTTTCCCCGGTGTAATTAATTTAACAAGCTCCAGCTGTTTTTATTCTCAGAAGGTTTACTGCCTGATATACAGCTGCCTACCCCCTTCGTAAGTGCAGGTACTAAATGAGCTTTTTTCTCTGTTCCCTCACCACAATCCAGATTCTTTTGGGGAGTTACCAGTACAGTAACCATACCAGGAAGTGCTTAATTTATTAAGCTACTGCTTTTCTTAATATCATAGGAGATATTTATGGTAAACAGCTATCTACGCAGCATGTTCATGTCGTTCCTAAGTGAGCTTTTATCTCTCTCCCCTCACCACAAATCAGATTCTTCTGAGGAGTTCCCAGTACATTATCCTTTCCCCTGTGTAATTACCTTAACAAGCTCCAGCTGTTTTTATTCTCAGAAGGTTTACTTCCTGATATACAGCTGCCTACCCCCTTCGTAAGTGCAGGTCCTAAATGAGCTTTTATCTCTGTTCGCTCATCACAATCCAGATTCTTTTGGGGAGTTACCAGTACAGTAACCATACCAGGAAGTACTTAATTTGTTAAGCTACTGCTTTTCTTAATCTCAGTGGAGATATTTACTGATAAACAGCTACGTATGCAGCATATTCATGTCGTTCCAAAATGAGCTTTTATCTCTCTCCCCTCACCACGAATCAGATTCTTCTGAGGAGTTCCCAGTACATTATCCTTTCCCCTGTTTAATTACCTTAACAAGCTCCAGCTGTTTTTATTCTCAGAAGGTTTATTCCCTGATATACAGCTGCCTACCCCCTTCGCAAGTGCAGGTGCTAAATGAGCTTTTTTCTCTGTCCCCTCACAACAATCCAGATTCTTTTGCGGAGTTACCAGTACAGTAACCATACCAGGAAGTACTTAATTTATTAAGCTACTGCTTTTCTGAATCTCAGTGGAGATATTTACTGATAAACAGCTAGGTACGCAGCATGTTCATGTCGTTCCTAAATGAGCTTTTATCTCTCTCCCCCTCACCACAAATCAGATTCTTCTGAGGAGTTCCCAGTATATTATCCTTTCCCCTGTGTAATTACCTTAACAAGCTCCAGCTGTTTTTATTCTCAGAAGGTTTACTCCCTGATATACAGCTGCCTACCCCCTTCGTAAGTGCAGGTCCTAAATGTGCTTTTTTCTCTGTTCCCTCATCACAATCCAGATTCTTTTGGGGAGTTACCAGTACAGTAACCATACCAGGAAGTACTTAATTTGTTAAGCTACTGCTTTTCTTAATCTCAGTGGAGAATATTTACTGATAAACAGCTACCTACGTTGCATGTTCATGTCGTTCCTAAATGAGCTTTTATCTCTCTCCCCTCACCACAAATCAGATTCTTCTGAGGAGTTCCCAGTACATTGTCCTTTCCCCTGTGTAATTACCTTAACAAAGTCCAGCTGTTTTTATTCTCAGAAGGTTTACTCCCTGATATACAGCTGCCTGCCCCCTTCGTAAGTGCAGGTCCTAAATGAGCTTTTTTCTCTGTTCCCTCACCACAATCCAGATTCTTTTGGGGAGTTACCAGTACAGTAACCATACCAGGAAATACTTAATTTATTAAGCTACTGCTTTTCTTAATCTCAGTGGAGATATTTACTGATAAACAGCTACCTACGCAGCATGTTCATGTCGTTCCTAAATGAGCTTTTATCTCTCTCCCCTCACCACAAATCTGATTCTTCTGAGGAGTTCCCAGTACATTATCCTTTCCCCTGTGTAATTACCATAACAAGCTCCAGCTGTTTTTATTCTCAGAAAGTTTACTCCCTGATATACAGCTGCCTACCCCCTTCGTAAGTGCAGGTCATAAATGAGCTGTTTTCTCTGTTCCCTCACCACAATCCAGATTCTTTTGGGGAGTTACCAGTACAGTAAACATACCAGGAAGTACTTAATTTATTAAGGTACTGCTTTTCTTAATCTCAGTGGAGATATTTACTGATAAACAGCTTCCTACGCAGCATGTTCATGTCGTTCCTAAATGAGCTTTTATCTCTCTCCCCTCACCACAAATCAGATTCTTCTGAGGAGTTCCCAGTACATTATCCTTTCCCCTGTGTAATTACCTTAACAAGCTCCAGCTGTTTTTTATTCTCAGAAGGTTTACTCCCTGATATACAGCTGCCTACCCCCTTCGTAAGTGCAGGTCCTAAATGAGCTTTTTTCTCTGTTCCCTCACCACAATCCAGATTCTTTTGGGGAGTTACGAGTACAGTAACCATACCAGGAAGTACTTAATTTATTAAGCTACTGCTTTACTTAATCACAGTGGAGATATTTACTGATAAACAGCTACGTACGCAGCATGTTCATGTCGTTCCTAAATGAGCTTTTATCTCTCTCCCCTCACCACAAATCAGATTCTTCTGAGGAGTTCCCAGTACATTATCCTTTCCCCTGTGTAATTACCTTAACAAGCTCCAGCTGTTTTTATTCTCAGAAGGTTTACTTCCTGATATACAGCTGCCTACCCCCTTCGTAAGTGCAGGTACTAAATGAGCTTTTTTCTCTGTTCCCTCACCACAATCCAGATTCTTTTGGGGAGTTACCAGTACAGTAACCATACCAGGAAGTGCTTAATTTATTAAGCTACTGCTTTTCTTAATATCATAGGAGATATTTATGGTAAAAGCTATCTACGCAGCATGTTCATGTCGTTCCTAAGTGAGCTTTTATCTCTCTCCCCTCACCACAAATCAGATTCTTCTGAGGAGTTCCCAGTACATTATCCTTTCCCCTCTGTAATTACCTTAACAAGCTCCAGCTGTTTTTATTCTCAGAAGGTTTACTTCCTGATATACAGCTGCCTACCCCCTTCGTAAGTGCAGGTCCTAAATGAGCTTTTATCTCTGTTCGCTCATCACAATCCAGATTCTTTTGGGGAGTTACCAGTACAGTAACCATACAGGAAGTACTTAATTTGTTAAGCTACTGCTTTTCTTAATCTCAGTGGAGATATTTACTGATAAACAGCTACGTATGCAGCATATTCATGTCGTTCCTAAATGAGCTTTTATCTCTCTCCCCTCACCACGAATCAGATTCTTCTGAGGAGTTCCCAGTACATTATCCTTTCCCCTGTTTAATTACCTTAACAAGCTCCAGCTGTTTTTATTCTCAGAAGGTTTATTCCCTGATATACAGCTGCCTACCCCCTTCGCAAGTGCAGGTCCTAAATGAGCTTTTTTCTCTGTCCCCTCACCACAATCCAGATTCTTTTGCGGAGTTACCAGTACAGTAACCATACCAGGAAGTACTTAATTTATTAAGCTACTGCTTTTCTTAATCTCAGTGGAGATATTTACTGATAAACAGCTAGGTACGCAGCATGTTCATGTCGTTCCTAAATGAGCTTTTATCTCTCTCCCCCTCACCACCAATCAGATTCTTCTGAGGAATTCCCAGTACATTATCCTTTCCCCGTGTAATTAATTTAACAAGCTCCAGCTGTTTTTATTCTCAGAAGGTTTACTGCCTGATATACAGCTGCCTACCCACTTCGTAAGTGCAGGTACTAAATGAGCTTTTTTCTCTGTTCCCTCACCACAATCCAGATTCTTTTGGGGAGTTACCAGTACAGTAACCATACCAGGAAGTGCTTAATTTATTAAGCTACTGCTTTTCTTAATATCATAGGAGATATTTATGGTAAACAGCTATCTACGCAGCATGTTCATGTCGTTCCTAAGTGAGCTTTTATCTCTCTCCCCTCACCACAAATCAGATTCTTCTGAGGAGTTCCCAGTATATTATCCTTTCCCCTGTGTAATTACCTTAACAAGCTCCAGCTGTTTTTATTCTCAGAAGCTTTACTCCCTGATATACAGCTGCCTACCCCCTTCGTAAGTGCAGGTCCTAAATGAGCTTTTTTCTCTGTTCCCTCATCACAATCCAGATTCTTTTGGGGAGTTACCAGTACAGTAACCATACCAGGAAGTACTTAATTTGTTAAGCTACTGCTTTTCTTAATCTCAGTGGAGAATATTTACTGATAAACAGCTACCTACGTTGCATGTTCATGTCGTTCCTAAATGAGCTTTTATCTCTCTCCCCTCACCACAAATCAGATTCTTCTGAGGAGTTCCCAGTACATTGTCCTTTCCCTGTGTAATTACCTTAACAAGGTCCAGCTGTTTTTATTCTCAGAAGGTTTACTCCCTGATATACAGCTGCCTGCCCCCTTCGTAAGTGCAGGTCCTAAATGAGCTTTTTTCTCTGTTCCCTCACCACAATCCAGATTCTTTTGGGGAGTTACCAGTACAGTAACCATACCAGGAAATACTTAATTTATTAACCTACTGCTTTTCTTAATCTCAGTGGAGATATTTACTGATAAACAGCTACCTACGCAGCATGTTCATGTCGTTCCTAAATGAGCTTTTATCTCTCTCCCCTCACCACAAATCTGATTCTTCTGAGGAGTTCCCAGTACATTATCCTTTCCCCTGTGTAATTACCATAACAAGCTCCAGCTGTTTTTATTCTCAGAAAGTTTACTCCCTGATATACAGCTGCCTACCCCCTTCGTAAGTGCAGGTCATAAATGAGCTGTTTTCTCTGTTCCCTCACCACAATCCAGATTCTTTTGGGGAGTTACCAGTACAGTAAACATACCAGGAAGTACTTAATTTATTAAGGTACTGCTTTTCTTAATCTCAGTGGAGATATTTACTGATAAACAGCTTCCTACGCAGCATGTTCATGTCGTTCCTAAATGAGCTTTTATCTCTCTCCCCTCACCACAAATCAGATTCTTCTGAGGAGTTCCCAGTACATTATCCTTTCCCCTGTGTAATTACCTTAACAAGCTCCAGCTGTTTTTATTCTCAGAAGGTTTACTCCCTGATATACAGCTGCCTACCCCCTTCGTAAGTGCAGGTCCTAAATGAGCTTTTTCTCTGTTCCCTCACCACAATCCAGATTCTTTTGGGGAGTTACGAGTACAGTAACCATACCAGGAAGTACTTAATTTATTAAGCTACTGCTTTACTTAATCACAGTGGAGATATTTACTGATAAACAGCTACGTACGCAGCATGTTCATGTCGTTCCTAAATGAGCTTTTATCTCTCTCCCCTCACCACAAATCAGATTCTTCTGAGGAGTTCCCAGTACATTATCCTTTCCCCTGTGTAATTACCTTAACAAGCTCCACTTGTTTTTATTCTCAGATGGTTTACTCCCTGATATACAGCTGCCTACCCCCTTCGTAAGTGCAGGTCCTAAATGAACTTTTTTCTCTGTTCCCTCACCACAATCCAGATTCTTTTGGGGAATTACCAGTACAGTAACCATACCAGGAAGTACTTAATTTATTAAGCTACGGCTTTTCTTAATCTCAGTGGAGATATTTACTGATAAACAGCTAGGTACGCAGCCTGTTCATGTCGTTCCTAAATGAGCTTTTATCTCTCTCCCCTCACCACAAATCTGATTCTTCTGAGGAGTTCTCTGTACATTATCCTTTCCCCTGTGTAATTACCTTAACAAGCTCCAGCTGTTTTTATTCTCAGAAGGTTTACTCCCTGATATACAGCTGCCTACCCCCTTCGTAAGTGCAGGTCATAAATGAGCTTT
>NW_025956122.1:0-42044 GCF_023159225.1 Perognathus longimembris pacificus | reverse complement strand
AATTATCCAATAATTCTATTGAATATGTGTGGTATATCTCTTCTCTGATATACTATTCCTTTATATTTTCCAACAATGTGCAGATTATGTCTTCTGAATTTGTCTTGTGTTTCGTGGATAAATCCTTCATGAAGTTTGATAGCATTTTGGAGTATGATAGTCCCTCTGTCCAATATCAGCGGAGTTGTCTTAGATCATGAGATTCTCGATTCTTCTTTTCGGTCCTTGGATATGCATACTCCAATAGGATTAGCTTTATGGAAATTGACCTGTTATTGGTAGCTAGATCAGCTCTGCATGTGGTAGTTCCTTATGTTAAGTAATTGAATTTTGTTTCTTTTTCATGCACTGTTGGCCTCAAAATACTAGGTTCTTCTTTAGATGAGGAGTTGGCTGTATCTATTTTTACTTTTATTTCTTTCCTTATTTTCGATGTTCCATCAAGAAATATTTTCTGTGTTCCTGACATTTGTTTCTATGGAATTCTGTGTTGATTCTTCTGGCAATTTCAGCTGTCATAGCAAGAACTTTTCCTTATTCTCCATCTTTATTAATCAGTATTGTTTTGGGGGTTGGGGTTTGACGACCATTTATGAAATTTGTAAGAGTTCTTTGTGATTTCACATCTGGGATGCAGGAGTTATGAAGGCTTGATTCCCCCTATACTTACCATTGGTAGTTCATATGTGGCAGTATTATTGAACAAGTTTATAACTGCTTCAATATTTAATAGCGTTCACTTTTGTCCACAAGGCTTCCAACGTTTCTTATTAACAGTATTCTTTTTTTATTTAATAGTTTTCCTGATAATGGACATTCTTTTATGGCTATGTCTAATATGATAGTCATTTTGATTTGCATTTCTCTTACAGCCTGTGGTATAGAGCACTCATCATGTGTCTCCAGGCCATTCTCATTTCCAACTCAGACCGACTAATAATTGATGGTCTTAATTTCGTTGTCTTTATATTCGAAAATATTAGCACAACATATATTTTGTAAATATTTGTAATTCAGATAAACTTAAGGACTTCTGTTATGTGAAGTTTGTTTAAAAAATCCGTTTCCCTAGCAACAAGATATATCCCACAATTCACTAAATTTAATATTTAAAATCTGAAATTACTTGAGAGATTACAATCTTCTTATTTGGAATAAAGCTAGACACCTGTGTGTAGGGGAGCCAGAGTCTGTTTCAATGTCGTGAAATTTTACTAAGACAGTAGAGGTCGCCTTTCATTTCTTTTTGGTCTCAACAAATAAATTAAACACAAATGATAAAGTATGATTTCTTGTCTTGTTCTTGGATACCTTGAGAGATTGTTGTCACCAGCAATATCATTAATCTAAAGCAAGGAAACAAAAACTGCTACACATCCTAAATTTTAAAGTATAGATACTATTATAATTTGGAAAACTGTATTCCCTGGGATTTAGCCTTCAAAAGTAGATATCACGGAAAATCAATATGAAAATGACTCATAAATATGCTTATAATATTTGTAAGCTAAGTTGACATGATATATAGATATAAAAAGGTCTCAGGGTAAGGCTAGAACATTTTTGGTTGACAATGTGTTGTGCAAAAGGGGTACAGTTACATAATAAGGCAGTCAAAGGATGCACAACTCCTTAACAAAATATTAGCTACCAGATTCCAAAAACAGAATACAGAAGCCTATTTGCTTTCAGTAGAAACTGTGGTGTCATGCCATGTCCCTGAGGCAGGGGTATAATCGCCAGGGCCAGGATTTTCTTTCTCATCCTTCAATGTTCATGAATAAGGAGAACCAATATTGTCAACTTTCCATATTGCTAAAGATGTTATAGAAATTCACCTCAAAACCCCATGAAAATCTAACTATATTCTTTAATGAAATAGGAAAAGCAATCCAAAAATTCATATAAAATAGGAAGATCTAGAATAGCTAAAGAAATTCTAGGCAAAAAGACCACAAAAAAAAAACAAACACAGTAATGCCACAACAATGTTCATCGCAGCGCAATTTGTAATAGCTAGAATCTGGAACCAACCCAGATGCCCCTCAGTAGACGAATGGATCAGTAAAATGTGGGACATACTCACAATGGAATTTTATGCCTCTATCAGAAAGAATGGCATTGCCCCATTTGTCAGCAAATGGAAGGACTTGGAAAAAAATTATAATAAGTGAAGTGAGCCAGACCTAAAGAAACATGGACTCTATGGTCTCCATTATTGGGAATAATTAGTACAGGTTTAGGCAAGTCATAGCAGAGCATCACAAGGCCCAATAGCTATACCCTTATGAACACATAAAATGATGCTAAGTGAAATGAACTCCATTTTATGGAAACGATTGTTATATCACAGTTGTAACTACTTTCAACGTCCCATCTGTATCTGTAGCTTCTATTGTTGATGATGTTCTTGTATCACCTTTCAGTGGTGGTAACTACACTATCTCTGTAATCTTATCTGAATATTTTGGAAACCGTGTATACTGGTATTAGAATTAGGAAATTGAAAGGGAATACCAAAATTGAGATACTCAGGGTAAAAAAAGAGAAACAACTAAAAAATCAATACTTGCAAAATTGTTTGGTGAAAATACACTGAACACCACAGTGGGGGAATGGAAAGGGGGAGGAGGGAGGAGGGTATGAGGGACAGGGTAACAAACAGTACAAGAAATGTATACAATGCCTAACGAATGAAAATGTAACCTCACTGTATATCAGTTTGATAATAAAAATTTGAAAAAAAAAAAAAAGAAGCAGCATCAGCGGTATCAAAATGCCTGATTTCAAGCTCTATTACAAAAGCATTATTTAAAAAATACAACCTTCTATTGCCAAAAAGGTGATGCCTGATGAATACAATATGGCAGAACACCTTCAAAGAAACCAGAGGCTTGCAGTCAGCTGATATTAGGCAAAGGAATGAGAGACATACAATGGAAAAAAGTAGCATCTTCAATTATTGGAGATGGGGAAAAAGGATCACCACAGGAAAAAAAAATCAAACGTGATCCTAGCATAATAGTAGCACCGATGTAAACTCAAAATGGATTAAGATCCCAACATCAAATGTGAATCCTCGTAACTATAATAGAAAAGAGTAGCAGAGACATCAGGTCTTCCAGGCCTAGGGAGGAACTTCCTGAATAGAATTTGAGGCACACAACAGATTGATGAAAGATTGGAAAATGGGAGTACATTAAAATAAAAATTTTTGCACAGCTAAGGACATGGTCACGAAAGCAGACAGACAGCCAAACAACAATGTAACAGACAAATATTATAACAGGTTAATGTTTCTCACATACAGGGGACACAAGAAACTAATCCCTCCTAAATCCAACAATTCAATCATGAAGTTCGCCATGGATGTGAAAACAGACTTCACAGAAGAAGAAATAAAAATGGTAATGACACACAGAAACATAACAACCATCAATGGAAGTAAGTGATATGTAAATAAAAACAACACTGAAATATCATCTTCCCCAAGTCAGAATGAGATATATTCTAAACTCAAGCAACAAGTGCTGGAGTTGACTCCCTGAAAGAGGAAATGTACTGAACTGATGTTGGGAATGTAAACTACTACAACCACACTTGAAAAGAGTATGGAGTATCTTGAAAAGAACACGCAAGGCATAGCACATGTCCCATTCTGAGCAACAGGATCCAGGATATGACGAGAAAACCTGCACATCCACGTTTATGTTGCACGCTTCAAAAGAGCCAAGAAATGGAAACAAATCCAATGTCCCACTATACATGATTGGATCCAAGCAAATGGTATCTCTCTACAAGGGAATCCTACACAATGATTAGAAAACATTTGGAAAAAGGTATTCATTGGGACACAAGCCTGGAACATAGAATGGAGCATTGGCTGGCTGATATGTCTATGTTAGAAATAAGTAACAGACATGATAAAGAAAGCAGGACTCAGGTACCAATTCACAGGGAGACAAGGAACTTGCTTGAGATAAAGGTATCCAAAAGTGACACACAAACACTAATGTTTATGTACATAAATTCAGATGGATATCTATATATTACCCAATCTGCAAGGAATTGTTTTATAGTAAATATTACTAGAGGATACAAGCTTTAGAGATGAGATTGACAATAAACATTAAGGATATAATTTTTTGTTTTGGAAAAAATAATGAAAAAGGAAGTTGGTTTGTGCAAGAGGACAATGTGAAGGAAAGAGGCAGAAAAATGAGCAAGGAAATAACAGCTGTGAGAAGAAATTTATGCAAATTATTCTCTCACCTCAATACTCCCTCAAAATTTCCTTGAATACTTGTTAAAAATTTCTTCATCTATCCTTTGTATACATTATTGGTAAAATGAAATTGTGGTTAGCGAGTAACTTAAACTCCTATTACCCTAGCAAAAGCACCATATCTGGAAGTAATATTATCAGTTGATTCTGGAGAATTTTGAGGCTCTCTTTCTAATTCAGATCTATTAGATAGAGATAATGAGCCAAATTTGGTATACAACATCGAAGTTTTGAAACAATTGGAACATTTCAAAACTAGTGATACAGAATCATGTGAATATTCACATAAATTTCAGATAATAAGGGATGCCATATGATTTGATTAAATCTTTTTTTAAAACCTACTGATAATCGAGACACAAATGTCCTTGGTCAAACAGGGCTGGTAGTAAACAAATTCTTCTGTTTTCTCTTTTAGAATAGCAAAATCAATTTATAAGACACATATTTGAAATCAAGTTCAAAGACATGAAGAAGACATACACAGCTAATAAGGGAGAAAAGAACATGAATCATACTAGAAAATGGAGAGCATAGTCCCAGTTCTCTGATTTACTATTAACCACATAATCATAACTGAGCCTACTTACCCTGATCTTTTTGTAAAAGTAATGTTTCATGAATGGTCACCACTGAGGAAAAGCGGCCATAATAATGTAGGTACAAAGTTTTGCAAAAATAGTTAAACTTTCAGAACTAGAATGGTCAACATATTCCTTGATAGGTTCCTGTGAACTCTTTGCGTAAAAGTGGATGCTTTTCCAAAGACTGGATCATGGGCAGAACAGAAATGTATAGGAAGAAGGAACTCAGGATCCCAAACTCGCCTAGTTGAAAAGTGTGTGAAAACGACTCTCAGGATTCCACTACTGAAACCTCGCTTACTTGTACAAAATCATAGATAAACAATGGACAGGAAGAACAAACAGGACTCCCACTTCTGGGTAGAAGGCAGCAGTGAGCACTTCCGTTGTCAAATGCGGAAGTGCTTGTGAATGACGTGAGATCATAACCCGGAAGTGACCAATATTAGCCACGTCACAATACTAGTGACCCCAAACTGGGGAGACAGGAGTTAAAAGTAACTGTTACTACGGAAAGGTCTACGGTGGACCAGCTTACTTCTTTGAGAGGAGAGCCTTCTTCACTAATTTGGTAGTTCAGTTCTCCTTCAGAGACATCTAACAATCATTTCCCTCGTTTCCTTTCCTCAGTCATCAGTCCCCATCTCGTGTGGACTAACTTTTCACTCTTTGATATACACTGTGACATTTCTGGCTACAAAGGTTCTTTGTAATTCCTTTACCGGAAGTCCCATGAGGTAGTCCCTGCTTATTTTTCAAAATACCAAGTATTGTCCAACATATCACATAATCAAAAATGTTATGTCCCTGGAATTGAGAATGTAGCAATTTCCAATGTGTCCGTCTTCAAATTTACTACCATTACTCTCACTTTTATTTAGGTCTAACAATGATATTTCTATGGGGTTGTACACTTGTTTCATGCCCACAACAAATTTAATGCTGGAATTTACTAATATTTGAAACAGTTATTATCTGTAGCTATGACTCTCAGTATTGCCCAATGTTCCCTCAATTTATAGGTCATGTTCTGTTAGATATAATTACCTATAGATCCCTTGAGCCATCGTTCAAGTAAGAATACTGGAATATCTAGAAATTATTGTCTGAATTTATATGAGTTCAAATGGGTATTTACCTGTTTGAGACCTGCAAAAGTTGGAAAATTTTGAACTATATAGTATAGATATCTACCAGTTAGAAAACATTTTCACAAATACGTTGAACACTTGTCATGAATGAAGTCCCTTGAATGTTGGTCTATGACAAAGAAATTAATGATAAAGATTAATATACTTTGTTGACTTCAGTCCTACTGTTACAATTTTGAGATTTCTCCTTATTCCTTTCAAATACAATTGTTGCCTGATTATTTGCCTGCGATTAAACAGGTGATATACAGCTGGATGAAAATTCATGAGTTTTACCACTAGAATACCTTCTTTCATAGTGTATCTTAGGTTTGCTAATTCAGTCTCAGTGGATGTCATTTTAATCAACAAGACAGGTAATTCATTATTGTCCATGTTCTATTTTTTAATACAGAGCAATTTCCTGTCCCTTGAAATTTTTTAACAGCACCTGAAACATTTCCACAATTTATAATAATATGTACAATACAAATGGAGTTCTCTAAGTCCTTTCGAGGAATAAATTTTGTTTTTTGCTGTCGAGTGTGATTTTAGCTCATAATATGTTGGAGATAACTCTAGGCCCTTTTCAACAATTAAAACGGATGGGGAAGATTTACATTGGTTTGTTGCATAATTCCTTTGAATTGGTTCTTTCTTAGAAACCCATATGTAAATGTGGGAGGTGTGTAAGTCACTGAAAGGGAACCATCTTTCTCAAATCAGTGTGTATTCAAGACTTGAAATTTGTCAAGGAATTCCTGATTCTGAGTTAAATTGGATACACTATTGGAAATAAGATCTTCCTAGCAATCTATTAAAAATGTTTTACCATTGATTTCGTGAGAACATGATTTATTTGTGAGAAATTTATTCATGTCTAACCGAGAAAGTAAGACACACACTGGTGATACATGTTTTCTTGAAAGCGCAAAAAACAAAAAGTCAAAAAACCTTCATTCATATTTGACAATAGTAAGAAATACCAGTAGGTATTATAAGCCACTTATTACCCTGTCACTCTAATTAGATTCATGTAGTTTCTCAGGTGTCTTCTCTTAAATGTTTAACCTTAGAAAGTATAACGTTCCTTTGGAATGAGTTACATGCAATGAATTGATTGTTGGCAGCAATTATTATGCTGGGAAAATCAATTATCTATATTCTGCAGTGTATTAATATAAGATAGTTGAACAAACTATGGAAGCAAAACATATCCCTTTTTGACTTATTCACAGCATAGGAGGAATAAATTGCAATGTGATTAAAAACACAGCGAGAAGATGGGACTTTCTCTTCTAGATTTTGGACAGTAATTATAATATTTTCATATACTGGCGCTAGAGGACATGAAATGATACCCTAAATCCAAAATGAGTTTGATTGTCCAGTCCTTCTCGTTATGCTCCCATATATAGGAGACACCAGATCAAAGTAATCCCGGCAAAGTGAATACCTCATTAGAAGGGGCTCTTTGCTCCTGGAGGAAGGGATGAGCCTCACCTTTAGTAGAATGCTTTATGTATAAGAAAATTGCATTCCCCGTTTTCTTTTTAGCCTTAAGCAGAAACTGTTTATGTTATTTGCATTTTACTTCAACATAACGGTTATTCATAAATGTGCCAATACTTTTGTGGTACTATCTGTCTTTCCAAATTTGCAACTTTGATGTCATCATGTTTAGAATGTTCTAAAGTTGTAAGCAGCAACATAATCCTTTGTCGAAATATTGTAAAAATGGAGCCAGCAAGACATTCTCTAACTTTAATCTCAATATTCACAAAGCACACCTATTTTATACTAAATCTTGGCAATGTAATATTTAAGGATTTCATCCATGCATTTAGCTATACACACACACACATATATATATATATAGATAGATAGATAGATAGATAGATAGATAGATAGATAGATAGAAAATTATAGATATAAATATAGATATAGATGTAGACATACATATAGATATATACCACCTGTTTTATTCCCAGGAAAAGGCAGGACTCACTACTAGTGCTTCATGTTTGTGATGCCACATAATTAGTTTGTCTTTAATAACTTATCAAGAAGGGAGGACATTTCTGGTTTTCATTTATTCCCTGACAGGCAAGATGAAGATAACAAAAGAGTTCATCAGCCTTTGCCATTTAAACAAATAACAGATCTAAAGAATGCTTGTTTTCAATATGGCCCTACAGTACCACTTACTCAAGTCATTCTTATTTATTTATTTATTCATTGGCCAGTCCTGGGACTTCAACTCAGGGCCTGAGCACTGTCCCTGGCTTCTTTTTACTCAAGGCTAGCACTCTGCTCCTTGAGTCACAGCGCCACTTCTGGTCATTTTCTATATCTCTGGTGAGGGGTAATGAAACCCAGGGCTTCATGTACATGAAGCAAGCACTCTTGCCACTAGGCCATATTCCCAGCACACTCAAGTCATTCTTGAAACCTTGGCTACTAAAACTTTATGCCCAAATTGCCAAGCAGCCATCAGGCCTTCTAAGAAAAAGGAGGAATAAATGACTATATTCAGCTTTGTGCGGACATTGGGCCATCATAGCTGCATGGCCTCATGCTCCAAGGGCAGACTGTAACAGAGTTCTTACGTATGTCCTGGATGGGGAGAAGGCGATGGTGATATTTATGTACTGCTTGGGTGCCCGGCATTTGTTTTTCCTGCCAACAAATGGGCCACTTAATGACTCACTGACCTAATCAGAAAAGGAGAGTTATTACTGAAATTTCTCCCCACTGTAAAAACGGGAAGCATTGTGTTACAAATTTCAGATCTAATTTGAATGACTCTGCCTGCCGGGCCAGCTGGCAGGGGAGCAGGAATCCTGACTGAGGGGCGGCGGGGATAAGGAAAAGGAAAAATAAGGCAAGAGAAAAAAGACAAGAGACAAAGATGGGGTACGGGAGGTCTGCAGCCATAAGGTTGAACCTCAAGACTGCAGCAACAGTTTATTCCAACTCCCAGCTTATATGCAGTTTTGGAACCAGGGAATAGCATAGGATTGTAAAAATTCCAGAACATAAAGAGGCTTTGAAGTTTGCAACATTTGATTACAGTAGACACAGGACAAGGTTGATTAACATAGGAATCTACTCCAGCGGACATAGCAAGGTGGGGACATAGCAAAGCAATTCCGGATAGTGGCTGTGAACAAATGTCCTTGCCTTTAGCATATCCTGGCGGTAACAGCACAGCCAGAGGTGATAATGAACCTAGGTGCAGGTTTGGCTCCCGACATCTTGGCGACATCTGCACAGCCAGAGGTCAGGATGAGCTTAGCTGCTAGCTCGGCTCCCGACAGTTCCCCCGTCTTTTTATTAAAAGAAGCGAACCCGCCTGTCTTAGGTGGGGTGGGTACCTCAGCCTGCCTTACCCATCTTAGGGAACAACTTCAGAGCAGTGCTGAAGGCCCTGTCTTAGGTCGGTCTAAGGCTGGCACCGCCTCATACCCGTCTCTGGCTGCGGTTCCTCTCGGGGGAAATTCATTTACTTGGAGCTTGACCTTATGCAGCTGGCTGGCTAAACTCATGAAAGAGTTTTGCAATATGCGTACAATGCAAGGAAGACATAGGCAAGCCATCAGCAAAAGTATCCCTGGGCCGAGCAATGTCATTAGCAGCCCCTTAACATTAGATAAGGAAGGGACATACTGTTGAAGTTGTTCAAACAGTTCTTTTGCTGTTTCTGCCACTTAAAGTCCAAAGGTGGAGCTTGTTCTAGTCCGGCTAATGGTCTATGGAGTTGAAAGAGATCTAAGGACAAGTTATTATGGTGCCAAATACCATTTAGATGTGCTACAACTTGTTCCCAAGGATAGCTCGACCCATTATACTTATGGAGGGTCACACAAATAAAGTCAAACCCAGCATGACAGTGTACCCATTGCAAAGTTTGTAAGGCACGAATTTGTTCTCCCAGTGACAACACAGATTCATATAATGCTTCTAACTTTTGTTCTACCTTATCATCAATCCTGCCTTGAAAGTGCAGGGCTTGCGTGGTATTATGAGCAAGCTGATTAACATGGTGAGCTGTTTGCACATTTTGTGTTAAAGCCACAGTAGCCGCTGCAGCAGAGGCAGCTAAAGCAATAAAGGCTAAAATTCCTGCTATTAATAGCCCTACAAATCGTCTAGGGCGCATAAGTTCTTTTAAATGTTTTAACACTTGAATACCTGTTTCTTTATACCAAGCTTCAGATAAGTTTACAGGAAGCATAACAAATGGTGGTTGCTTAATAATAATTACAGAATCAGTAAGACCACTATACAAGCAATTTGTAAAAGAACAGTTAGTGCAGGTAACATTGAAATACATGGCTCCTATAGAAATATTAAAAGGTCCATACATAATAGCATAAGGGGGTGTTACACAACTCATAATATTTTTTAAAGAAGTAGACGTGGGCCAGGAGATATTGTTTAGGGAAGCCACTAACATCAAGACATGGCGTTGAGGGCGTCCATTCATCCACCACAGACCTGGGTTGAACATGTTGGTGAGATTAGCTCCAGACCAGTCCACCAGCTGAGAATTAGTTCCAGAAATATTGGTTATAAAAGGGTGATTGTACAATATACATTATATTACTGGAACCATTCAATACATAATAGCTCAGTTAAACTCCTCTTGGTCAGCCAAATTTGTAGACACTGAATCCCCCAAAATTAGTGGAAGAAAAGTGTCAATAATTTGATTCCTGTATAAAAACTAGTAAAGAGAAATGTTACGCTGAAATGAAGAGCCAGATGATAAAAATACAAATGTCTCCTAAAGCAAAATTTACAATAACATTTGTGTAAACCAATTCTAAAACTTATCAGGGGGAAAGATACGAGGGAGTTGGAAGTGTGGGGAAGTGTGGGTAACATGATGAACTAGAAATATACTTACAGACTTACATATGAACCTCTAATCCTTTGGTACATCACTCTGAAAATAAAGGAAAAAATTAAACAATCAAAAAAAAGAGGAAGTAATGTGGTATGAAATAGTTTATGGTCCTAATCTGAATCCTTTAGAAATAATGCCATTGGAGACATGAACGGATTAGATTCAATCAGTTGATCAGAGAAAATGAATAGGGACTTGATAAGCATCATGCAACCCCCAGCTTATGCAGCTGATTGGGAAGAATTGAGAAAATTAAAAGGATCTCAAACCACTGCGGTAGATAATAAGGAAGACTCAGATGGCTCAGACACTCAGGAAAAATTACGCAAGGAGCTTACTAAAGACAGATTGACCCATGTGGAGAAAATTTTGGAATCAATTATAGCCCTATTGTCACAACAATATCCAAAGCAGCAAACTCCTGTAAAGGTAAAGACTTGTGGGACCTGCCCAGAATCCTGGCGGACTTTCAGCCTTTCCCACCGCAACCTCTGCCTGATAGGGTATCACAGCTAGTACCATTTCTGCCTGTGCTGTTTAAAGCGCCTGGTCCTCCTACAGTAAACGTGGCACACTTCCTTGGCTCAGACTTATCAAGAAGGGAGGACATTTTTGGTTTTCATTTATTCCCTGACAGGCAAGATGAAGATAGCAAAAGAGTTCATCAGTGTTTGTCATTTAAACAAATAACAGATCTAAAGAATGCTTGTTTTCAATATGGCCCTACAGTACCACTTACTCAAGTCATTCTCATTTATTTATTTATTCATTGGCCAGTCCTGGGACTTCAACTCAGGGCCTGAGCACTGTCCCTGGCTTCTTTTTACTCAAGGCTAGCACTCTGCTCCTTGAGTCACAGCGCCACTTCTGGTCATTTTCTATATCTCTGGTGAGGGGTAATCAAACCCAAGGCTTCATGTACATGAGGCAAGCACTCTTTCCACTAGGCCATATTCCCAGCACACTCAAGACATTCTTGAACCTTGGCTACTAAAACTTTATGCCCAAATTGCCAAGCAGCCATCAGGCCCTCTAAGATAAAAGGAGGAATAAATGACTGTATTCAGCGTTGTGTGGACATTGGGCCATCCTAGCTGCATGGCCTCATGCTCCAAGGGCCGACTGTAACAGAGTTCTTCCGCATGTCGTGGATGGGGAGAAGGTGACGGGGACATTTATGTACTGCTCGGATTCCTGGCATGTGTTTTTCCTGCCGACAAAGGGGCCACTTAATGGCTCACTGACTTAATCAGAAAAGGAGATTTATTACTGAAATTTCTCCCCTCTGTAAAAACGGGAAGCATTGTGTTACAAATTTCAGATCTAATTTGAATGACTCTGGCCGCCAGATTAAAGTAACCTGGCAGAGGAGCCAGCCCCTGGCCCCACAGAAAAATTTTGGAGCAGCTCCTTCTTTCCCCTAAACTCAAGCATATCCCCCAAAAACCTGCAGCAACAATCAGTTTCAAGTCTCCTCTGAGCAACAACAGAAAGTGCAGGACTGGATCTCTGTTCCTCTACCTGCACAGTACTGACTTCCAAAATGGTATTTTAGCCCCTGTCTACAGGAGTCATTGGTCCACTTCCAAGGGAATCTGTTGGCTTATTTTTAGGCCGTAGCAGCTCTGCTCTGAGGGGCTTACCTATTATTCCAGGAGTGATCAATCAGGACTCTAATGTAGAAATAAAAATCATGGCTTCAATGCTTGCTAGTGTTACCACTAAAATGCTCACTACCTAAATGCCGCCATTCACAAAATAACGCATGATATGTGAATAGGCACTGGGGATTATAAGACCCAGAATCTAGTAAATACCCCAAAGCAGATTGACCAGTGGCTGCAGGAGATATGTCTAGAGGCATGGGGTTGGGTATGTCCCACAGTAAAAAGGATGGTTCTTAGGCCTGGTTTATTCAAGGGGCCCAGGAACCCTACTTTGACTTCATAGTGCGCCTTCAGAAAATTATTGATAGAACAGTACAAGGTGTATTTTTGGACACTCAAAAGATGAAGGTATTGGGACAGACTCTGGGTGCTAGTGTGAAAGTACCCAAATCCGGGAAATTCAACTGTTTTGGCTGTGGGGACAAGGGCATACTAAAATGAATTGTGTAAAAATAAAACTGGCAAATACAAAGTCGCCTAGGATATTCCCTCTCTGCAAACGTGGGGTACATTGGGCCCAAGAATTTTGATCTAAAACTGACATTGGTGGACATATGCTTCCCCTTTCATCGGAAGCAGCACAGGGAGAAAGTACAAGGTGTTCAGGAAAGGGGGCAAATGGCAAGCCTCATGGTCGCATTCCTATGAACGAGCCTTCCCCACCATCTTTTCGTTACAACCAGCCCAGATTGGGAGTGCCACAGTGGACCTTTTCTCAAGCCCAACCTTAACTTTCCCTGCTAATTTCCAGAATTAGAACTTGCATATACGGTCCCTTACCATGGGGGACTTGGGGCCTTCTTTTGGAGCATTCCAGTTTAATTGCTAAAGGGGTGTTAGTTGTACCAGGAGTAACTGACTCTGACTACATAGGACAAATTAAAATCCTTAAGACCTCCCCTGTACCTTATGATATTAATTCTGGTGATCGTATTGCACAATTGATTTTCTTTGCTTACATATTTATATCAACTTCTGCAATCCCTTATCAAGGAGGTTTTGACAGTATGAAATATCAATGTGTTTTCTGGATTTTCAATGAAGCATACAAACCACCTTGTTGTAAATTTTATATAGGAAAGAGGCATTGCTAGCTACTGGCTAAGACATCACAATAATCAGCCAGATTGAATGGGGCATCGGGGCAGGGTGACTCAAACTATCAAATGCAGAATAAAAGGTGTCAGTAGTACACTTGATTCAGTTATTAAGCAAAATCTTCTATATCAGAATATTACTGATGGTGAAGGCCAACATTCCATTTTTGATCCATAATTTTTGTAAGTACCTATTAACGTAAGTGTACTAGACGTCTTTGAACAATGGGGAGCTCATTTAGTTTTCCCTTGATGTTCAGATGCATGTCTTTCTCAGTAAGATTACTTACTTGGCAGACAGATTGTCCAGTTTGTCGTGAGCAAAGGCCCTTATCTAAAGAAAAGTTGGCAGCCAAATTGCAAGTTGTTGGAGATAAGTTAGCTTCAAATCATATTGAGGTTTCTATCTCTACCTGGAACTCTCCTAATTCTGTTATTAAAAAGAATTCTCACAAATGGAGATTGCTCACTGGTTGTCGAGCTCTAAATTCAGCTATGAGGCCTATAGATACTTTACATCTTCGCTTGCCCCAATTATGTATGATTCCTTTAAATTGGAATATTATACTAAGATTTGCAAGATTGTTTCTTTTCTATTTTCTTACTTGATGAGGACCTATCATGCTTTGCTTTTACTTTAAGTCGGATTAATCTCCAAGGACCCCATGGAAGGTTTAAATGGAAATTATTGCCACCAGGCATGATGAACTCACCTACTATGTGTCAAACTTTTGTAGCCAGAGCACTAGAACCTATTAGGAAAAGATTTGCTCAGGTTTCATATATTCATTATATGGATGACTAATTATTTGCTGCACCTAATAAAGATATTCTATCAGACTTATTACAAATTTTGTCCTTCCACTTGCAAGAAAATGGTTTACCAGTTGCCCCTGATAAAATCTGGACAGAGGAGCCATTAAAGTATCTAGGATATTTAGTTAAAAAAAAATAAGCAATTATTCTCCAATTTATAAAAATTCGTACTGAAAAATTAAATACTCTTGATTTCCAAAAGTTACTAGAGGACATTAATTGGCTTCATCCTTCCTTAGGCATTCCCACATATGCTTTGCATAATTTATTTTCCATTCTTCAAGAGGATTTGACTTTAAATAGCCCTTGTGTATTAACGAGTGAGGAAAGTCAGGAATTACTTTTAGTAGAAAAACCCCTGACTCAAAATTTCTTTTCCCGGGTAGATTTTTGTGTCCCTAATGGGCTATTAAATCTACTTACAAAGTTTACCCCACAGGGGGAATAGCACAGTTCAACAAGACTTTGATATGTACCAGGCACACATTGTCAGAAATGTAAAGCACATATCTGGAGATAATCAGCTTTATTATCATGCAAGGCTGTAAAATGTGCCTGGAAATCAATGGGCAGGACAACTACTTGATTATCATCCCCACACCTAAATAAGAATTCAAATTTGCATTACAAACCTCTGATCTCCTCCATTTTTCATTGAATGGCTTTAATGGAGAAGTTTTATACCAATTATATTCTAGTCCTTTAAGGAAATTATTTCAATAACAAATTTATTGTAATGATAATATTTGATTTTCTAAGCTCATTCTAAATTCGCCTAATAGTTTTGAAGATAGTACCAAAAATAGCAAATGTGCTTTTTGGACAGAAGGTAAGTATCAAGTTTTTGTCACTCCCTGGCAATAGGCACATAAATTGAATCACAGGCTGTTATATACACTTTACAGAATTTCTTAATAACTTTCAATTTAATCACTCAGTCGACCTGTGCAACACATGTTTTATGCAATATATATTCTGTTGTTATTTATCACATAAACCCCCCACTAGATTCACTATTTAAACAATTCAAAAACAATAATGCCAAAGACAGCTTCACTGTATGTCATTCACATTCTTGCTCATTCTAATTTGACAGGTCCTATGGCATGTGGTAATTTTCATGTAGATGATTTAGTCCCTTTCATTTCAGCAAAAGAATACCATGCATCTTGGCACTCTACTGCAGGTCATTTACCTGTCACATATAAAATTCCTTTTATGATTGGTAATATGTCCCAGTGGCAAGAATGCTTGCCTCATATACCTTAAGCCATGGGTTTGATTACCTAGCGCCACATACATAGAACATGGCCAGAAGTGGCACTGTGGTTCAAATGGCAGCGTGCTAGCTAGCCTTGAGCAAAAAGAAGCCAGGGACTGTCCTCAGGTCATGAGTCCAAGACCCAGGACAGGAATAAATAAAATAAAATAAAGTAAAATAAAATAAAATTCCTTTTAAACAACCTAAGCAAATTATTGCTAACTGTCCTACTTGTTGACTTTTGCATTTACAAACCTTTCCCCTTGGTGCTAATCTTCAAGGCCTGGCTCCAAACAATAATTGTCAAATGGATGTAACACACATCCCTGAATATGTCTGCCTAAAAGATGTTCTTGTAACTATTGACACATTCTTTTTGAAGGGGGGGGGAACAGCTCTACTTGGTGAAAAATGGACTCAGGTCATTCAAAATTTATGAGAAACATGTGCAGTCATGTAGATTTCTTCTCAAATAAAAACTAACAATGGACCAGCAGAATCCAGTAAATAAGTGAAAATATATTTAGAATTTCGTAATATCTTCCATGTTACATCAGTTGAATATAAACCTCAATCTCAAGGTAGAGTAGAATGAGCTCACTGTACTTTGAAAAGACAAATTAAAGAGTAAAAGAGGTTGAATAAGTATAGTACTGATGAGTATCCCACATCTATGAATAGCCTTTATAAAATAGCCTGAGCTGTTATTGCAGAAACACTATTTGTTCTTAGGTTTTTAAATTTGCCTCAAAGAGATGTTTTGGCCCTTGCCAAGCAACACTTCCTAGCTCCTTGTATGTTAATCAAGGCACATCCTGTTTGGATTAGATTGGGGGTTGGGTTAGATTGGGCCCCTGGGCAGTTGTTAAGCAAGAGGCTATGGAATGCTTATGTTGCTACAGAAGATGTCCAAACTTCTGGCATCCACTCTGCTGATTCCGACAAGGAGTGCCCCCAGAACACAAAGATTAGGGTAAGACATCCTCATCTATGCTATGAGACCATCCCAATCCAAGCCATGGCTGCCCACAGTCTCCATAAAAATCCCCACAGAGGAAGGACAGCCCCTTTGCCCTTATGGGGACAGGTAAAAGCGCTGTCTCACAAAGCCCAACAGGTAGTGCTATCTACTGAAAAAGTGCTGACTCTGGAACATCTACTCCTGCCTATGTGTGCTCTGTTAACCTGTGTCTTGTAACTCTATGGCAGGGGCTAATTCAGAGGTATTGTATTGGACCAGTATCTTTAAACCTCCCTTATTGCATCCAGATTTGTGGACCAAATCCCCCTTCTTTGTATCTATATCTAGTCCTGACTTAATTTCTCCCTGTTTTCTGTCTCGCATTCCAGTCTCTCCTATGGAAGAAGGACAAGATTCTAACATCTCTTACTCTCAGTTCTCTAAAGTTATCTGTCTCGGCAATTCTCCATGTTAATCCTGTAGATACCAATATTTTTAATTCAACATGGAGGTTTATATAATCCGAGTAGAACTCGGCTGGTTAGACTGTCCTTTTGGTCTGTGAGATCTCACACCTATAAGATACACAACTCTCCTAGTCCTTTTGGTTTGTGGTTACAAAACTGCACCGAACATAATTTTGCTTCTGAAAAGGTATACAATCTCATACTCCATAAACCAATTATGAGCAGCAGTGGAGTTGCTCAATCTTACATGTCTTCTATGCTCTCTTACATGTCTTCTATGCTATGTCTGAATTTGAAAGTGAGATATCCTCCAAAAGTAGTTTGATGTTATAGAATTATTTTCCACTTAATACCTTTGGGAAGATCCTTTTATGTGACTCCATGGTAATTCAAATTTTGAAATCCAGGATGAATATATCTGAGTGTTTCCATGGTAATTATTGTAGTAGGAAAGAACCTGAATGTGTATCAGGTGAAAATTGAGCACAAAATATTTCCTTCAATTTTGTCTCCAAATATTTTGGAAATCATTACCTGGCTACTTTGGTTTCTCCTGTGCTAATCTGTTTATACTGAGCCATTTTGATAAACATTTCAATTTTTATGTGTAATTCATTTCTGAATGTTGGTCATATGTTTAGTTTGACACGAGGACATAGTGTTTCAACTTATATCACTTCCATCCATGGCAACATCAATAGTGAAATGTCTTCATTAATTAGGGGAGCATACATGATTATGTTAATTTAGTAGGAGTCATGAACACCTAGGTATGGCTCAGGGCACCTTGTTAGGACTGTAGAAAACATGGTCTTCTATTGAATCCAGTCTGAAATAAAGTCTTTGTTGATCCACTTAGAACACAAACATTCCCAGTATCATCTGCACATAAGAATATTAATGCGTTGTGCCTTTTAAATATTTTTCAAACCAAATATACTCATTACAAACTGCAAACAATGGCCTGTAGACGAACTATTCAAACAGCAGTTAAAATGCATATATATTATGAAATTATAATCAATTTCTCTACACTGTCTTAAATATTTCTATTATATGATTAAACGCTTCTATAGCTCAAGTACTTGGACATTGCACACTTAAAAATGAAGATGCATTTGTTGATTAAGATTAAGGACAGAGAGACCCATGATAGCTCTTAGAATTGTCCTTGAAGTTGGTTGAATTACATCATTGCATATTTTCCCAATTTTGATAGTATTCTTAAATTGGGTCATGATACAATCTGAAACAGTCCCTTTTTATTTCTAGCCTGTTGTACAACAGCTCTTAGAAGGCAAAATAGAGCCAGACACTTAAAGAATCATACGAATAAAATATTTCAAATGATATTCATAAGTTTTCTTTATTTGGTTTCAAAAAGCCCAGAGTCATTATGGAATACCTGTTACAGTCCTTGGTATTTCCCATGGGCTCATAAAAGAGAGGTATTCCAACCCTTTGTTTAGCCTTATGTCATGACCAACACTGTAAATTGTAAATTGATGGGCCTCAATATAGAAGTGATACAGTGTCTATTGTTACATAGCCCATGCAAAACCCACTTTAAGCATTTAACCCAGACGTCTAATTTATATAAATAAATATATGACTAGCAAACGAAGAAAGCTTTTATGTCCAATTACTATGAATCATTAACTCATATCTTTGGATAAAGTACGTTTTTTGGTACATTGCCTGATAAATTTGCTACACTAATTCTTTTTTTTTTTTTTTTTTTTTTTGGCCTGTCCTGGGCCTTGGATTCAGGGCCTGAGCACTGTCCCTGGCTTCTTCCCGCTCAAGGCTAGCACTCTGCCACTTGAGCCACAGCGCCGCTTCTGGCCGTTTTCTGTATATGTGCTGCTGGGGAGTCCAACCTAGGGCCTCGTGTATCCGAGGCAGGCACTCTTGCCACTAGGCTATATCCCCAGCCCCTACACTAATTCTTAAGCTACATCAATATTATACTTCTGTTTGCTCACAGTAAATCAATTCACTTTTCCTTCATATTTTAATGTCAATGCCCACTGCTGCTGTTACAATAAAAATAATATATGGATTCTTTGTCATAGTGCAAAACTCATGACGCTATTTTCTCTTCTTTAATCTGTGATTCCTTGTGATTTCTATTTGAATAACAAACAGGATGAAAGCTCAAGAATGCAGAGTGATAAGGCAATGATAGTTTCTAATTTAAATTCTTGGTTGACTTCTTCTTGTGAGTCCAGTGTAAATGTAAATGTAAGTATGTTCTTCCCTGCTGTCACTTGCTTGTTCCAGCAAGTTATTCTGGGGGAGAACAATAAAAATATCCTTGTCAACCTGCAGATTGATGCGAGTACCTGTGAAACTTTAGACATGTACTTATAGTTTTGTTCTATCCTTCGTAAGACACTTTCACTATAATGATGCTTTCTTTTTACATTTGCGGTTTGGATCAAAGTTTAGGTAGAGAAATGTAGGTCAAACATTATCAATTTGATTTGAAATCTTAGGATTATGATTTCTTATGTACTCGTAATTATTTACTATTTTTGGCCTGAGACTAGCTGACATTACTGTTTTGTGTCTCTGTATGTATAACCTAGGATATGGCTTGTGGAAATGTGCCCGGGTCCTTAAAATAATGAGTATTCATTGATTCACCTGTACAACTGCCTCCAAGTGGGTCAAGACACACAAGTGTCCAAGTACAGTTTTCCAGAAGCTGTCCAATTAATTGGTTTCAGTGTATATGGAAGTTAAGAAAGCAGGGAATTCCTTCATGATAATAGGCATTTGTTCAATTTGCAGTACCTCTAGAAGAACCAAGGATGTGTCTAATGTTTGTAGACACAATACAAACATATGTGTTAGCACTCTATGCATCGAATGATAAAAAATGTGCTTTTATTTATGCCTTTGCAGAAATAATCAGTTGCCCCACCGTGTTGAGTTCAACAAGTATTTCTCCTTGTCTTATCTATGAGTAAAAATAATAAAAAAAAGTCTAATCATATGAATGTCTTTTGATTTCCCGTAATAATTGAGACAAGCACTCTTGCAACTAGGCCATATTCCCAGTCCTCCCCTAATCTTTGAAACCTCCAATTTGGTTACAGTGTATATTCTTTACAATGAATTCTGACATAAGTGGAGGTGTTTCTTTCCTTATAGAAGTATATCACTTAATATTTGAGAAAGCACAGTTAAGTAGGAGAAATGCAATTATGATCATTAAATGGAAATCTAAGTAAGTTAACATGTAAAGTCCTCCTATGATTATTCTTCACTTACTTTTACATGAGTCTGATATGTTTCATTTCATTATGTATTCTTGCATGTAAGAAAGTATCACCAAATTTACCTCTTTAAATAGAACGTCAATTTATGTGACATTATGTAAACATCAATTTGGTGAGCCAAACACTTCTGGGAGTTTTTGTAAAAAGAAAAAATTCAACTCTGTGAGCTTTTCTTACTACGAAAGATTCTCAATATCGAAATAATTTCAGTGTGTGACAATATGCAAGGATTCTTTGACTTCTTTAAATAGGACGATTTGCAAGACCGAATGAATGGGAAATGTGGTGGGGAATAGAGCAGAAAGGGCTCACCAAGGGAATTGGGTAGTGAGCAGAACAAACTGAGCTAATCAAGGGATTTAGGAAGAGATATATAAGAGGAAAAGAGGAACAGATTACAGGAAGCATAAAGAAAGAGAGGTATATGCATATATCACCATTTTGGGATGAATTGCTTTACAATTACTAAGCATAGAGTACATAAGAATTTTGAGAATTGAATGTGACACTGAGCATGAGGATCAGACGTCTGTTTATTTTACTTTATAATATTATTAAGAATTACTATGGGCTGGGGATATGGCCTAGTGGCTAGAGTGACTGCCTCGGATACACGAGGCCCTAGGTTCGATTCCCCAGCACCACATATACAGAAACGGCCAGAAGCGGTGCTGTGGCTCAAGCGGCAGAGTGCTAGCCTTGAGCGGGAAGAAGCCAGGGACAGTGCTCAGGCCCTGAGTCCAAGGCCCAGGACTGGCAAAAAAAAAAAAAAAAAAAAAAGAATTACTAACACATTGAGTTAATGTGTAAATAATTAAGAAATTGAGGGAGTTGTTTGAGGGGTGAAGCAGAGGGATGAAGGGAGAAAAATCAGGAAGGGATAGTAGGTATGAGAAGAAATGCATATGTAATCACTATATGAAGCATGTTTCTTTAACCCCACTGTATATCATCCTGAAAATAAGAAAGAAAATGTAAAAAAATTAAGTGTAAATGCATTTTGCGGTGGGAAACTAGATTTCTCTATGTATCCAAAAAAATAACATTCAAAATGTATTAAAATTTGTGCATTGTTGGAAATATTACAAGTGTTGGTAGATAATCAGAAAGAAGAAAATTTTTGATTCTGTGTTTGTTTGTGTTTGTGTTTGAGTGAGTGACTGTGTGTGTGTGCCTAGTCTTTTGAAGTTATGTCTCATGGTGATCAATATAGAAATGCATTGCTAAGATAGGGTATATAAAATTTGTCAAACGTGGTAATTCCTCCCTCATTTTTCTCTTGTTTCACTTTCCAATCAACTGTTCACCATCTTTGAATGGTTAATTACAACTATTTCTATTTCTTTGTTGCATTCCTTTACCCTTTGTACTTCTCACAGTGTGAAGAAGTCATTTCCTTACTACGATAAAGAAAGAGACAATAGTAAGAGCTCCATGGTCTACTACAGCGACACCTGGTTTACAAACACAGAAAATTAAATCAAAAGAAATAATTTCAAATAAGGATTTCTAAATAAAAATAAAGAAACCTCCGGATTCCATATATTTGAGATCATTACTATTACCATGATTGTTTGTGATTATTTCTCCAAACTATTGAGAAACTGTGATACTCTGTATGGAAAATCCTAGGCATGTATGCCATTTTTACCACTCAGTGAATCCATTGGCTCTCTTTGCCGCTGGTTCACTTCATACGACATAATGTTTTCCTAAGGCTTTCTATTTCCTTAGAAATGAGAGGATGTCATTCTTTCTGAAGAAAGCCTCGATTCTACTATGAATATAAAACCACTTTCTGTTGTTCCATTCATCAACTGATGGCCAGAATAGTTGGTTACATATGTTGGCTATTTGAGAGAATGCTGCAGTGATCATGATCATGGTGGAAGTTTTAGCATGGAATTCTTTATAATCTTTACAGTGAATGCCCACCTTTGAGATTGCTCGATCATAATCTATGTATATATTTTATTGCAGATGTGGTGTACTGCTTTGCAGAGTGTCTAAAGAAATTTATTTATTTGAGTTTCAATTATATTTTGTATTTTAGAGCCCTATTTGTTTAGTAGCTACTGCATATCTTCTCTCATATTGTGTGCTCTCCTCTCTCTTCATAATTTGACATATGGAGCTTAGCAATTCCATGGACGTCTTTTTGTACAATACTGTGATTTAATGTGGTTGTTAGATTTTATAGAAATCTGTTAATCTGTGCTCAGAAGCCCTAGTGTTTTTCCTCGTTCTTCTTGCATATTTATTGTATCCATTTTACCTCGAGTCCCTGACCCAATTAGAATTTTTGGTGGTGTAGGAGACACACATTTATGTATGTACTTTTGGTTTGTGGAAGAGTTTAAAGTATTCTGCCTTACCATTTCTTGAAAAGGCTGTGCTTTTCTATCCAATTCTTTTGTCTTAATTATAAAAAACCAAGGTGTCATAGGTGTATATGTTGACTTCTCTGTCTTCAATCACATTTTCTTGATTTTTGGCCTTTTGTTGTACCAGGGCCAAAAAGATTTTCAACCTGAAGCTTCCAAAAGTTTGAAAGTAGATATTAACATACCTCCAGCACTGTTCTTCTTGCTATGGAATGTTTTGGCATCAACAAACTGAGTTATCCTCAATGTTCAGGTATTCCTATTTCTAGAAAAGCTGAACGCAAAATCCACTGAGAAAAGAGCCACTTTCATTTAATGGACACAATACTTTTACTTTTGTTTCTACAGAGAAACATTTGGTAAAGGGGAATTTCAAACAACTGACTCTTGTACACGTTGAACAACTGTCCTAAACTCTGTCCCAATACTCCGTTACACATCCAAGGTCTGGAAAATTACTCTATTCTTTCTTGCCATGTACCAGAGATTAAATGGAAGGAAGTGGAACTCTCCACAAGAATGCTATGAAATTCATGTGATGTCACTCAAGAGCATTTTCTGTCATTTGGAAAAGCTGTAGGAAATAGGATTATGCCAGACAATCCTGAATTGTTTATCAATTACCTCAATATTCTGCCAAGTAATCATGTTGTGGTGTAGATAACATATAGATAGGTAGATACAAAGAAACTGACAGATAAATCTATACACACGTACAAAGGCTTTTCCTTTCTACATTAAAATATTTTTTACAAGTAGCCACCAGAGTTTCCCAACAATATTTACCTTACACTTTGTGGTCGATATGAAATTTGTTTGAACGAATCAAAATCTGCCATCTGCTATGTGCTATCTGCTATGTGCTATGTGCTATCTGCTATGTGTGCTATGTTGTTGCTGGTTGGAATATTCTGTAGATGTCGGTTAAGTCTAGTTGATCTACGCAGGTTTTCAGTTCTGTGGTTTCTTTGTTCAGTTTTTGGTGTGTTGATCTCTCCAAAGGTGATAGTGGAATGTTAAATTCCCCAGTTATCAATGTGTTTGGGTCTGTGAATGATTTTAGAGTCATTAGTGTTCGTTTGATGAAGTTGGGTCGTCCTGTATTTGTTGTGTAGATATATAGGATGGTTATATCCTCCTGTAGCAGAGATCCCTTTATTAGAATGTAGTAACCTTCTTTGTTTCTTTTTTAATGTTTTTAATTTGAAGTCAATTTTATCTGATACTAGGATTGCAATGTCAGCCTGTTTATAGGGGCCATTGGATTGACAAATTTGATTCGAGCCTTTAACTTTTACGAGATGTTTACTTTTGCTGGATAGATGTGTGAGCACCGTTGAAGACCTCATGCGTACCTTACAAGGCACTGTTGTGTAAATCTTTGACGTTAACAATTATATACAGATACCTTGTATACCTGTATATAATATGAGACTGGTGTTCCTGAAGAATACAATTTTGATATAACAACAAATCCTGCACCCTGTACTCAGTAGTTATGTATTTACTGTTACAATCATATGAGTAACTTTTGTTACTGTATTAAAATCTTTTTGGACTGGCAGGCTTTGTCTTTGAACCCATTTGATTCACTTGTTTTGAGCAGGGATACCCTCTACCCAATAACGTGAGGACAATGGAATCTGGAGTTCCTGTAAGTAAGGAGGGTCAGTTAGCGGCAGTGAAGAGAATAGAGTAAAATATTATGGGGGAGGGTCATGATTTTGGTTTAATTACAGTGACATGGAAATGTGGAGAATAGTAGAATTGGTAGAAAGAAGTAGTTTAAAAAGATAGACAATTCATTTAATAGAGAAGAGTGGAGGTGTTATTCCTGGGAAAGTATTTTTAAAGAAAGAGAATATGAAGAGGAAAATAAAGAAAAAATAGTGGAAGACAAATGCACAAAACAGAGAAAATTTATTTTCAAAAAGAGAAAAAAAAAAAACCCAGACAATCGACCAAGCAAAACAATTTTTTGCTAAATACAAAAAGGTAAAAAAGGAATATAAAATGGAAATGACAATTCAGAAATGGAAAAAAAACACAATAAAAGCATAAAAAAACTTGGAAAAGAAAATGGAGTCTTCCTTTTTTGGATGGGCTTTTTAATCTCTGGTTTCCTTACGATGGTCAGCAGTATATTTTGCTGCTTGCCATGTTTGACTTGCTTTCAGTTTTTGGGGGTGGATCTACTTTGAACTGCATCCCTTGTTGGTGAGATCCTGGGTCGCTCTGGTTCACACAGATTGCTAGTGGGACTTCGGTATCCTCTGTGGATGGGGCACATGCACAGTTTTGGGAACCCTGGCTCCACTACTCTGCAGTGGGGCCATTGCTTTCACTTTCAATTTAGAAATTTCAACAGTCAAGGGCGGTGCAACTCTCTCTGAGTCATGGCCTAGGATGACCCTCTTACCTGGGCAGGGGTCCTTCTCCTGGCCAGAGCTAGCTCTCCCTGATTGGTCCCTCTTGCCTTTTTCAAAGATGGCCCATTCATCCTTGCTTTCTGAAGGCCTACTTTTGTTCCAGTCTGGTCTGAACCTATGCCAGTGACAAAGATGGCACTTTGCTCTAGCAATGGTGGAAGGGCTAAGCTCCAGATACTCCTTCACGGGCGTGAGTGAGGATGTCTTTATAGAGGTACTCACACTTTCTCTGCTATTTCAGCCTTTGGGGGCTCAGTCTGCAATCCAGGTCTGTCTGCTGTTGTCTGGAGGATTTTGTCCCTGTTGCTGTTGTGTGCTTTATGTGCATGGAGTATGGGGAAGTGTGTGGGCGCCAGCACTGGCTTGTTGGTGCACCACCAACTGGAACAAAAATCTGTGTTTTCAGGCCAGAAAAGTAAATTTTTTTCTTCCTGGCCAATATCGCTGTACAGTTATAACTTACTTGGGCTGTCTAACTAGGAATAAGATTTTCTCTGGTGGGGCAAAACTATAATGTCAAAATGTGTTTACCTAGGGCTCTGCTGCTACTCCAGCATCTTCTCAGAAGTGAATTGGAAATCCTTCATGATTCTGCTTTGATAAGATTGAAGACGTGGAATAATGTCGATACTCTTGTATTTTCTGAAACTCTGTCCATGGACAATGTAAGTATATATTTTGGAGTATGCTACACTTGATGCTTAGAAGAATCTGTTTTTGATAGCTGTATGTTGAAAACCTTTGAATAAGTCTGTTACATTCATGTGGAAAATGGATGTACTTCTACACTATCTCTGTAATCTTATCTGAGTATTTTGGAAACCGTGTATACTTGTATTAGAATTAGGAAATTGAAAGGGAATACCAAAATTGAGATACACAGGGTAAAAAAAGAGAAACAACTAAAAAAGCAATTCTTGCAAAACTGTTTGGTTAAAATGCACTGAACACCACAGTGGGGGAATGGAAAGGGGGAGGAGGGAGGAGGGTATGAGGGACAGGGTAACAAACAGTACAAGAAATGTATACAATGCTTAACGTATGAAACTGTAACCTCACTGTATATCAGTTTGATAATAAAAATTTGAAAAAAAAGAACCACATCAGCGGTATCAAAATGCCTGATTTCAAGCTCTGTTACAAAAGCATTATTAAAACAATACAACCTTCTATTGCCAAAAAGGTGATGCCTGATGAATACAATATGGCAGAACACCTTCAAAGAAACCAGAGACTTGCAGTCAGCTGATATTTGACCAAGGAATGAGAGACATACAATAGAAAAATTAGCATCTTCAATTATTGGAGATGGGAAAAAAGGATCACCACAGGAAAAAAAAAATCAAAGCTGATCCTAGCGTAATAGCAAAACCGATATCAACTCAAAATGGATTAAGATTTCAACATCAAATGTGAATCCTCAAAACTATAATAGAACAGAGAAGCACAGACATCAGGTCTTCCAGGCCTAGGGAGGAACTTCCTGAACAGAGTCTGAGGCACACAACAGATTGATGAAAGATTGGAAAATGGGAGTACATTAGAATAAAAAATTCTGCACAGCTATGGACATGGTCATGAAAGCAGACAGACAGCCAAACAACAATGTAACAGACAAATATTATAACAGGTTAATGTTTCTCACATTCAGGGGACAAAAGAAATTAATCCGTCCTAAATCCAACAATTCAATCATGAATTTCGCCACGGATGTGAAAACAGACTTCACAGAAGAAGAAATAAAAATGGTAATGACACACAGAAACATAACAACCATCAATGGATGTAAATGATATGTAAATAAAAACAACACTGAAATATCATCTTCCCCAAGTGAGAATGAGATATATTCTGAACTCAAGCAACAAGTGCTGGAGTTGACTCCCTGAAAGAGGAAATGTACTGAACTGATGTTGGGAATGTAAACTACTATAACCACACTTGAAAAGAGTATGGAGTATCTTGAAAAGAACACGCAAGGCATAGCACATGTCCCATTCTGAGCAACAGGATCCAGGATATGACGAGAAAACCTGCACATCCACGTTTATGTTTCACGCTTCAAAAGAGCCAAGAAATGGAAACAAATCCAATGTCCCACTATACATGATTGGATCCAAGCAAATGATATCTCTGTACAAGGCAATCCTACACAATGATTAGAACACATTTGGAAAAAGATATTCATTGAGACACAAGCCTGGAATATAGAATGGAACATTGGCTGGCTGATATGTCTATGTTAGAAATAAGTAACAGAGACATGATAAAGAAAGCAGGACTCAGGTACCAATTCACGGGGAGACAAGGAACGTGCTTGAGAGAAAGGTATCCAAATGTGACACAGAAACACTAATATTTATGTACATAAATTCAGATGGATATCTATATATTACCCAATCTGCAAGGAATTGTTTTATACTTAATATTACTAGAGGCTTTAGAGATGAGATTGACAATAGACATTAAGGATATAACTTTTTGTTTTGGAAAAAATAATGAAAAAGGAAGTTGGTTTGTGCAAGAGGACAATGTGAAGGAAAGAGGCAGAAAAATGAGCAAGGAAATCAAACCTGTGAGAAGAAATTTATGCACATTTTTCTCTCACCTCAATACTCCCTGAAAATTTCCTTGATTCCTTGTTAAAAATTTCTTCATCTATCCTTTGTATACATTATTGGTAAAATGAAATTTTGGTTAGCGAGTAACTTAAACTCCTATTACCCTAGCAAAAGCACCATAACTGGAAGTCAATATTATCAGTTGAATCTGGAGAATTTTGAGGCTCTCTTTCTAATTCTCATCTATTAGATAGAGATAATGTGCCAAATTTGTTATACAACATCGAAGTTTTGAAACAATTGGAACATTTCAACACTAGTGATACAGAATCATGTGAATATTCACATAAATTTCAGATAATAAGGGATGCCATTTGATTTGATTAAATCTTTTTTTTCAAACCTACTGATAATCAAGACACAAATGTCCTTGGTCAAACAGGGCTGGTAGTAAACAAATTCTTCTGTTTTCTCTTTTAGAATAGCAAAATCAATTTATAAGACACATATTTGAAATCAAGTTCAAAGACATGAAGAAGACATACACATGAATCATACTAGAAAATGGAGAGCGTAGTCCCAGTTCTCTGATTTACTATGAACCACATAATCATAACTGAGCCTACTTACCCTGATCTTTTTGTAAAGGTAATGTTTCATGAATGGTCACCACTGAGGAAAAGCGGCCATAATAATGTAGGTACAAAGTTTTGCGAAAATAGTTAAACTTTCAGAACTAGAATGGTCAACATATTCCTTGATAGGTTCCTGTGAACACTTTGCGTAAAAGTGGATGCTTTTCCAAAGACTGGATCATGGGCAGAACAGAAATGGATAGGAAGAAGGAACTCAGGATCCCAAACTCGCCTAGTTGAAAAGTGTGTGAAAACGACTCTCAGGATTCCACTACTGAAACCTCGCTTACTTGTACAAAATCATAGATAAACAATGGACAGGAAGAACAAACAGGACTCCCACTTCCGGGTAGAAGGCAGCAGTGAGCACTTCCGTTGTCAAATGCGGAAGTGCTTGTGAATGACGTGAGATCATAACCCGGAAGTGACAAATAATAGCCACGTCACAATACTAGTGACCCCACACGGGGGAGACAGGAGTTAAAAGAAACTGTTACTACGGAAAGGTCTACGGTGGACCAGGTTACTTCGTTGAGAGGAGAGCCTTCTTCACTAATTTGGTAAGTACAGTTCTCCTTCAGAGACATCTAACAATCATTTCCCTCATTTCCTTTCCTCAGTCATCAGTCCCCATCTCGTGTGGACTAACTTTTCACTCTTTGATATACACTGTGACATTTCTGGCTACAAAGGTTCTTTGTAATTCCTTTACCGGAAATCCCATGAGGTAGTCCCTGCTTATTTTTCAAAATACCAAGTATTGTTCAACATATCACAAAATCAAAAATGTTATGTTCCTGGAATTGAGAATGTAGCAATTTCCAATGTGTCCGTCTTCAAATTTACTACCATTACTGTCACTTTTATGTAGGTCTAACAATGATATTTGTATGAGGTTATACACTTGTTTCATGCCCACAACAAATTTAATGCTGGAATTTACTAATTTTTGAAACAGTTATTATCTGTAGCTATGACTCTCAGTATTGCCCAATGTTCCCTCAATTTATAGGTCATGTTCTGTTAGATATAATTACCTATAGATCCCTTGAGCCATAGTTCAAGTAAGAATACAGGAATATCTAGAAATTATTGTCTGAATTTATATGAGTTCAAACGGGTAATTACCTGTTTGAGACCTGCAAAAGTTGGAAAATTTTGAACTATTTAGTATAGATATCTACCAGTTAGAAAACATTTTCACAAATATGTTGAACACTTGTCATGAATGAAGTCCCTTGAATGTTGGTCTATGACAAAGAAATTAATGATAAAGATTAATATACTTTGTTGACTTCAGTCCTACTGTTACAATTTTGAGATTTCTCCTTATTCCTTTCAAATACAATTGTTGCCTGATTATTTGCCTGCGATTAAACAGGTGATATACAGCTGGATGAAAATTCATGAGTTTTACCACTAGAATACCTTCTTTCATAGTGTATCTTAGGTTTGCTAATTCAGTCTCAGTGGATGTCATTTTAATCAACAAGACAGGTAATTCATTATTGTCCATGTCCTATTTTTTAATACAGAGCAATTTCCTGTCCCTTGAAAATTTTTTAACAGCACCTGAAACATTTCCACAATTTATAATGATATGCACAATACAAATGGAGTTCTCTAAGTCCTTTCGATGAATAAATTTTGTTTTTTGCTGTCGAGTATGATTTTTTTTTTTGGGGGGGGCCAGTCCTGGGCCTTGGACTCAGGGCCTGAGCACTGTCCCTGGCTTCTTCCCGCTCAAGGCTAGCACTCTGCCATTTGAGCCACAGCGCCGCTTCTGGCCGTTTTCTGTATATGTGGTGCTGGGGAATCGAACCTAGGGCCTCATGTATCCGAGGCAGGCACTCTTGCCACTAGGCTATATCCCCAGCCCTCGAGTATGATTTTGGTTCATAATATGTTGGAGATAAGTCTAGGCCCTTTTCAACAGTTAAAAAGGATGGGGAAGATTTACATTGGTTTGTTGCTTAATTCTTTTGAATTGGTGCTTTCTTAGAAACCCATATGTAAATGTGGCAGTTTTTTGAGTCACTGAAAGGGAACCATCTTTCTCAAGTCAGTGTGTATTAAAGACTTGAAATTTGTCAATGAATTCCTGATTCTGAGTTAAATTGGATACACTCTTGGAAATAAGATCTTCCTAGCAATCTATTAAAAATGTTTTACCATTGATTTCGTGAGAACATGATTTATATGTGAGAAATTTATTCATGTCTACCTGAGAATGTAAGACACACACTGGTGATACTTGTTTTTCTGAAAGCGCAAAAAAAAGTCAAAAAACCTTCATTCACATTTGACAATATTAAGAAATACCAGTAGGTATTATAAGCCACTTATTACCCTGTCACTCTAATTAGATTCATGTAGTTTCTCAGGTGTCTTCTCTTAATGTTTAACCTTAGAAAGTATAACGTTCCTTTGGAATGAGTTACATGCAATGAATTGATTGTTGGCAGCAATTATTATGCTGGGAAAATCAATTATCTATATTCTGCAGTGTATTAATATAAGATAGTTGAACAAACTATGGAAGCAAAACATATCCGTTTTTGACTTATTCACAGCATAGGAGGAATAAATTGCAATGTGATTAAAAAGCACAGCGAGAAGATGGGACTTTCTCTTCTGGATTTTGGCCAGTAATTATAATACTGTCATATACTGGCACTAGAGGACATGAAATGATACCCTAAATCCAAAATGAGTTTGATTGTCCAGTCCTTCTAGTTGTGCTCCCATATATAGGAGACACCAGATCAAAGTAATCCCGGCAAAGTGAACACCTCATTACAAGGGGCTCTTTGCTCCTGGAGGAAGGGATGCGCCTCACCTTTAGTAGAATGCTTTATGTATAAGAAAATTGCATTCCCCGTTTTCTTTTTAGCCTGAAGCAGAAACTGTTTACGTTATTTGCATTTTACTTCAACATAACGGTTATTCATAAATGTGCCAATACTTTTGTCGTACTCTCTGTCTGTCCAAATTTGCAACTCGGATCTCATCATTTTTAGAATGTTCTAAAGTTGTAAGCAGCAACATAATCCTTTGTCGAAATATTGTAAAAATGGAGACAGCAAGACATTCTCTAACTTTAATCTCAATATTCACAAAGCACACCTATTTTATACTAAATCTTGGCAATGAAATATTTAAGGATTTCATCCATGCATTTAGCTATACACACATATATAGATAGATAGATAGATAGATAGATAATTATAGATATAGATATAGATGTAGACATAGATATAGATATATACCACCTGTTTTATTCCCAGGAAAAGGCAGGACTCACTACTAGTGCTTCATGTTTGTGATGCCACATAATTAGTTTGTCTTCAATAACTGGAAAAGGTAATTTTAAATTCAAAGCATGTCGTGTGAAACAAATGAAGTTTTTGATGAGTTTGATTTACAAATGAATGCTTTTACGGCCTTAAGAATGATTATTCATAAAAAAAATCTCGCAAATTGTTTTCTAAGCCGCCTAAATTTAATGAAAGGAACCTCAAGTTTCTTTGTCTTTCTCATTTTAAACCTAACTTCAGTTTAATACTTTAAAGACACTCCTTCCCTCTTTGAATGAACAAGAAAAGATGCCTTCATGTCCCCTTAGATAAACAGTGTTGAAATAAGTCATAAACTATCTTCTCGTTTTCTTCTGAAAATGCCTGTAATTTGTGGATTAAGAAAATCAGTATTTACAGGATGTGCATCAAAGAACTCAAAAGTTAATGAGTTGAATATCTTCCAAATTCTTCAATATTCCTTTGTTTCTACAAAGAAATGATAATGTTTGAGACATCTGGTCTGGAAGTAATTCTTCATTGGTTTTCTGACAGAATTTTTCTCCTCACAGGAAGTGCAGATATTTCCCTGTCTACCAGAATGCAAGAAGGTAAGCATGTTCCCAATGTCCTTTGAAAAGAACACTTCAAATGGTTCCCATCATATTATGTTTAGCATTCTCAGTATGCAAAACTCTTTGGGGGAGATTCAATGGGATGGAGTTCAGAATTGAGACATTCTGATAATTGTACAGTGGAATTTTGAATTCGTACTATTGAGACATAAGAATGCAAGTAAATGCCTTGGCCTCAATGCACCTTCTCTGTCAACAGAGGACAGCGTGAATATTGCAAAACAGTAACCGCAAAAAGTCCTTCTATTAATGGAAAAATGTTTCCCAAATTAGGCCTAAGAATTCACAAATGGGCACTGAAATGAATTCGCTTATTATTTCTATGATAGTATCAAAAGGCATAGTTATCATTTTTGTCATCACAGAAGGGAATTTGAAATTAATGCATACTTTGTAATTGGAAGAGAAGGGAAAGAATTATATTTTCTCAAACATATACCAGATTTGCTTAGATATTTTTCTTTGCAGGTGAATCTCTGGATCCTGAAAGGTTACTGCAATGCCCCTATGATAAGAGTCACAAGATCAGGGCCTGCAGATTCCCGTACCATCTGGTGAAATGCAGATAGATAGAGTTGCATTTGAAAATGAGGAGTTTGTCATACTTTACTACAAACATGAATTTGAAGCTTGATATTTGACTAAATGTGCTAAATATGTGTCAATGAAATAATAGACTACCTGGGTAGATGTAGTATACACATATTTGTATTTGCTCTTGTAATCTGATCTTTGTGTAGTGCAGATAAGAAATAGCAGTGCAACTTGTTTACAGAACTCTAGAATGAGTAGAACATTGCAAGATGTTTTCTGTAGGACAATCATTTCAGTCTGAGTGTAGCGACTTTATACTTGTTTCCTTGTTCACACTTAACTACTCTAAATCAGCAATTTAGTAAAGTTTCTAAAAATTAAGACAGATGCATTGCCTTATGGCAGGACATAATTCCTGAACCATGTTACTTTTCAGTAAACCTAGTGATCCTGAATTGATGATAACGAAGATATGTCTTGGTGTTTCCTATATTTTGGTGTATTTTTTGTTATGATACCACGACAGTTATTTTCACATAGAACAAGAAATCTTTCAAATGCTAATATAGTTGTGTATCCCAATTCAATTTTCTGTGTTAAAAAACATTGCTCTGGGCAGAAAACAATCTTCCCTTTGTTATGCTTTTCAAAGGAAACTCACTGATTATATATACACATGTGCACAGAAAGACACATACATATGCATATTCATGCTCATATGTTTTCAAATATTCTTATATCTAAATGTGAATATATACAAATTAGACTGTACATGCACATGGTATCACACACATGCACTAAGACACACAATGAGGGCATTTCCAATTGTGTTTTCGATCAATGTGTCTTACCCATTCATGTAGCATATATTAATAAATGCCTTTTTACTGAATAAGATGTCATAATTCTGAATGTTTTTAGATGCCAAAGTTATGTTTTAAGTATCCAGCATTTTGCTGCTGTGTCAGACCTCCAATCTTGTCATGATGAGTTTAAATCAAAGTACTTTTAGGCGAAGAGAGTATGAGATATAGAGTCTGAGAGAATCTTATCCACCTCCCGCCCCTAAAAATTGTAAGAAACAGATTGAAGAAGAGTCGAGGTTGTACTAGCCCGTCCTCTTGTGCTAGACTGGTGTTAGTACAGCACACAAGCCCAAGGTAAAACCACAAGTCAAGCATAAAAACAGCAACCCTTTCCTTATCCCCCAAATTTGTACTATTTTTATTTTTTACATCCTGCTTCAATAGAATCATCTGGACATTACTACCAAATTGGCTACTTGTCCCTTCAATGCTCGGCACTTGGTGCTGCGCGATCAACTCAGTAAACATATAGCAACATGTGAAGACCAAAGTTGCATTAAGGATGATATAGGTAAGCTTGATACACGAAACAGAAATCAGATCTGATTCAGATTCAGTCTGTTACATATTGTGATTCCATTTTCCTTATTTTCCTTCTTGCAGTTACTATGACTTGGTCCCAACCCCAAGAGAAGAAATCTGGAAATACAGGGCATCACCTTTCCTCTGAGGAAGACTGGGATAAAGGTAAAGAGCTTGATTAAATTTTGAGTTAGTGCTGTAACTGAATGCCAGTTTAGAGATAGATGCAAATAATAGTAAACTCTTTAGCTCAACATGAAATTTAATGTATGCTAACATAGATAAAGCTATTATGCTCATCCTCATATATGAAGACATGCATTCAGAAATGATTTCTTTAAAGAGTATATATAAAACAGGGTTGTCCATCTATAGTTTAAGACTCTTTCTTTTCCATGTTTATTATTCACTTAAATCATTGATATATTAGGTCCTTAAGGTGGTTATTATTTCATTTTTACCTATGTCTTTCCTTGGCCATGTAAATGTTAGAGAAAATGTAATATATAACCTGGAGACAATATCCATTTTTCTGTTTGCCAGAATCCTTGGAAAACCCTAGCCCAAATTTTGTTTGGGGCAGAGCAGAGTCTTCTAGCCAAAACAGGTAAGAAAATGACATTATCACTTTGGCAAAGATCTATTTCTTAGAAATAAAGGAAACAATTATGAAAGGTCGAAGAGCTGCCTTTTTCTTTTAGGAATAAAAAAACTTTCTCTTTTCAGAGAAATATTCAGATTGCTGTCTGAACGGTGATTGGTGAAAGCATGCATGTGTAAATCTGCAATTACTTCATGATCTTAAAACATTTCCAGGGGCTGGGGATATGGCCTAGTGACAATAGTGCCTGCCTCGGATACACAAGGCCCTAGGTTCGATTCCCCAGCACCACACATACAGAAAACGGCCTGAAGCGGCGCTGTAGCTCAAGTGGCAGAGTGCTAGCCTTGAGCGGGAAGAAGCCAGGGACAGTGCTCAGGCCCTGAGTCCAAGGCCCAGGACAGGCAAAAACAAAACAAACAAACAAACAAAAAAACATTTCCAAACAAATTCATTGATATCTATGGAAAGTCATACTCAAAATGGCCTCGGAGAACCATTCAATATTAAGAAAGTAGTACGGATATGACAGTATATCAGAGCCACCGTTCACTTTTCAATGACATACCTTTCGATTTAATTTTATTCACAGAAAGAACGAATGAGCGGCTGGAATTCCTCTTCATGTAAGTAGCTACTAAAATCATAAGGAGATTAATTTGATTAAATGTAGTAAAAAGCAACTATACAGATACATTGTGTTATTTGGGTTTGTGTGTTATATGCCCTTTGCTCAACAAGAATAGCAATAACTGCATCATGTGTGTTTACAGCCTGTTTTCATTTTTCAATATTTTATTGCAAAACTTCACCAAACATTTGTGAAAATGCCTCCTTTACATGGATCTGTGATACCTTCAATATTCTGTTTAAAACTCACACCAGATGTTCGCCCACGTATACCGTTTGTAAGGCAAGGATAACTTCCAATTTAGATTTTTGAAAGATCTCTATATGTGATTACAGAGTAAAAAGAAGTGTGTTGGGCTGGGGATATAGCCTAGTGGCAAGAGTGCCTGCCTCGGATACACGAGGCCCTAGGTTCGATTCCCCAGCACCACATATACAGAAAACGGCCAGAAGCGGCGCTGTGGCTCAAGTGGCAGAGTGCTAGCCTTGAGCGGGAAGAAGCCAGGGACAGTGCTCAGGCCCTGAGTCCAAGGCCCAGGACTGGCCAAAAAAAAAAAAAAAAAAAAAAAAGAAGTGTGTTGTTCCCTCCTGTCACTTTCATATTCAACAAAATAACTTGGGAGACCAGAAGAAAAAGTTTCTGGGGACTCTGGATTGATGAGACAACCTGAGAAAATTTAGGAGGCTTATAGTTATATTTTCCTTTTATCCCACACTAAGTCACTTTCCACAAAAATAATGCCTCCTTTTTTTGATTTATGGTTTGTATCTCATCTAAGATAGAATATTTTGGATGAAATATTATGACTTGGATCTCAAATCTTAGGATAATCATTTCTCATGTAGTCCACAATATTTACTATTTTTGTTATAAGACTTGGGCAAATTTCATATTTTGTGTCCCTGTCATGTGACACTGTTTATACTTGCATAGGTGAGACATATGCAAACTGTTCTATTACTTAGATGAATCTTATTATGTTACCTAAACTAAGGTTAGAAGAAATGTGCCTGTTTCATGATCATAATGGATTCTCTGGGTATTAACGTGTTCACCTACCTTCAAGTGATTGAAACCCATAGAGTTTCAAACCATAAGTCAACAGCAGTTGCCCATTGGTCCATTTCTGCGTATATGGAAGTTGAAAAAATCAAGAAATTCTTTCAGAATAATAGGCAGTTGTTCAGTTTTGCATATCTGTACAACAACTATGGAAATTTCTATTGTTCTTAGGCAAAATCAGAAATGTATATTATCACACCTTCCACCATAATGCAAAGATATTTTTCTATTTTCCTTTGCAGAAATAATCCGGTGGCCTATTATTTGAGGACTACATATTTTCCCTTGTCTTGCTAATGACATGAAATAATAAATAATACTTTCAGCACGTTGAATGCGTTTTCATTTCCACTAGCTTTTAAAACTTACTAATTTGGTTAGCTTGTATATTGTTTATACTGAAAGCTAACATCAATGTTAGGGTGAAATCCTTTACTGAAATATACCTTTTAAATTTCTCTAAGAAGCATATTTAGGTTTCACGAGTGGAACGATGATCATGAAATGAAAATCTGGATACATAAACATGTATAAAATTCTTCTATATCATTTTTCAGTTAGATTTGAATGTGAAAAACGCTTTTTGTAAATGATCTCCCCCTTGCATTAAAAATATTATTAAAATTACCTCTTTTAGTACAGAATTAAATTTATATGGTCCACCATATGGGTGAGCCACAAAACTACTGCTTGATTGTGTGTGTGCGTGTGTGTGTGTGTGTGTGTGTGTGTGTGTCTTTGTTTGGACTATTTAATTTATAATTTGTAATTAAATATTATTGACAAGGTGATACAAATGAGTTACCATTACATAGTAAAGCAGTGAGTACATTTCTTCTCATTTTAGTTACAACCTCCCACATTTTTCAGTATCTTTCGAAGGTCAGATAACCATATATACAAGATCCAGTGTTCCAAACTCATATCCAGTCACCACAGGAGGACTCCACCGGTTTTTCACGTAGTATATTAAACATAAGGACAATGATAAAATCCTCCTGTTCCCATGTCTTGCAGATATGATGTAACATCACTGGCAAAACCATATAGAAATATTATTTGAGAAGAAGTTTTATACTTTACAGACAACAAGTCTATGCCCCAACCAAGTGATAAAATATTTAAAATAACTCATGCGCCCTAGACGATTTATATGGCCATTGATAGCAGGCATTGTACCCTTTATTTTCTTAGTTGCCTCTGCTGCAGCAGCTACTGTGTGTTTGACACAAAGTGTGCAAACGTCTCACTATGTTAATCAGCTTGCTCATAACACTATGCAAGCCCTGCACATGCAATCAGTGAAATCATTCATTTTTACCACCGGGTTTTCAATGTTCAGCAGAAAAGAAGTTATCAAAGAAAGTCCTCCATTGGCCTGTTCAATAGAATGGGCCCGTCTCCATCCTACTCCTTGGAAGTTCATGAATGGTCTTAGTACGAGCTAGCCATATTCCACTATGAATGGAAGCACCCTACTACTGACCAACCACGTAGACTGACTAAGAAGCACCTTTGTCAATTTAAATCTCACTCCTGAGGATAGGCTCACAGGCCCATGCTATATTCTTATTTATTTATTCATTTATTGGTTTTTAACCATTAATTAAAGAGATTTTATAACTATTGTGTCACCTTCAACTAAAGTGTTATGTAGACACCATGCTTAAAATCATTCCAAGGTTCCAAAGAGGCCTGAATTTCCTCTTCCTTTACAAGGGTTCCTATATGTGCAGTGGGATAAGATGTTGATTTTATGAAAACAATTTAGAGGTCATAATAGTTTCTGGTGAGAAAAATATTGAGCTACAATGCAAAATGAAGTCTCAAGGGAAGGGATGGTTCCATGATTGGTTTAAGTGGTCTCTGTACCTAAATATACACATTTTGGGTACTGCTGATCCCCTTGCTATTTTATTGTTGGGACGTACAATATACATTATATTACTGGAACCATTCAATACATAATAGCTCGGTTAAACTCCTCTTGGTCAGCCAAATTTGTAGACACTGAATCCCCCAAAATTAGTGGAAGAAAAGTGTCAATAATTTGATTCCTGTATAAACACTAGTAAAGAGAAAGGTTATGCTGAAATCAAGAGCCAGAGGATAAAAATACAAATGTCTCCTAAAGCAAAATTTACAAAAACATTTGTGTAAACCAATTCTAAAACTTATCAGGCACAGATACAAGGGAGTTGGAAGTGTGGGGTGATGGAGGAGGTAACATGATGAACTTGAAATATACTTACAGACTTACATATGAACCTCTAATCCTTTGGTACATCACTCTGAAAATAAAGGAAAAAATAAAACAAACAAGAAAAAAAGAGGAAGAAATGTGGTATGAAATAGTTTTTGGTCCTAATCTGAACCCTTTAGAAATAATGCCATTGTAGACATGAACGGATTAGATTCAATCAGTTGATCAGAGAAACAGACCAGGGACCTGATGAGATTCATGCAATCCCCAAGCTTTTGCAGCTCTTTGGCAAGAGTTGAGAAAATTCAAAAGATCTCAATACACTGGGGTAGATAATAAGGAAGACTCAGATGGCTCAGACACTGAGGAAAAATTATGCATTGAGCTTACTAAAGACAGATTGACCCATGTGGAGAAAATTTGGAATCAATTATAGCCCTATTGTCACAACATTATCCAAAACAGCAAACTCCTGTAAAGGTAAAGACTTGTGAGACCTGTCCAGAATCCTGGCGGACTTTGATCCTTTCCCACCACAACCTCCTCCTGATAGGGTCTCACAGCTAGTACCATTTCTGCCTGTGCTGTTTAAGGTGCCTGGTCCTCCTACAGAAAAAGTGGCACACTTCCTTGGCGCAGACTTATCAAGAAGGGAGGACATTTCTAGTTTTCATTTATTCCCTGACAGGCAAGATGAAGATAGCAAAAGAGTTCATCAGTGTTTGTCATTTAAACAAATAACAGATCTAAAGAATGCTTGTTTTCAATATGGCCCTAAAGTACCACTTACTCAAGTCATTCTTATTTATTTATTTATTCATTGGCCAGTGCTGGGACTTCAACTCAGGGCCTGAGCACTGTCCCTGGCTTCTTTTTACTCAAGGCTAGCACTCTGCTACTTGAGTCACAGCGCCACTTCTGGTCATTTTCTATATCTCTGGTGAGGGGTAATTAAACCCAGGGCTTCATGTACATAAGGCAAGAACTCTTGCCACTAGGCCATATTCCCAGCACACTCAAGTCATTCTTGAACCTTGGCTACTAAAACTTTATGCCCATATTGCCAAGCAGCCATCAGGCCTTCTAAGAAAAAAGGAGGAATAAATGACTATATTCAGCTTTGTGCGGACATTGGGCCATCCTAGCTGCATGGCCTAATGCTCCAAGGGCCGACTGCAACAGAGTTCTTTCGCATGCCCTGGATGGGGAGAAGGCGACGGGGACATTTATGTACTGCTAGGATTCCCGGCATTTGTTTTTCCTGCCAACAAATGGGCCACTTAATGGCTCACTGACCTAATCAGAAAAGGAGAGTTATTACTGAAATTTCTCCCCACTGTAAAAATGGGAAGCATTGTGTTACAAATTTCAGATCTAATTTGAATGACTCTGGCCAAAAGATTCCAGTAAACTGGCAGAGGAGCCAGCCCCTGGCCCCACAGAAAAATTTTGGATCAGCTCCTTCTTTCCCCTAAACTCAAGCATATCCCCCAAAAACCTGCAGCAACAATCAGTTTCAAGTCTCCTCTGAGCAACAACAGGAAGTTCAGGGCTGGATCTCTGTTCCTCTACCTGCACAGTACTGACTTCCAAAATGGTATTTTAGCCCCTCTCTACAGGAGTCATTGGCCCACTTCCAAGGGAATCTGTTGGTTTATTTTTAGGCCGTAGCAGCTCTGCACTGAGGGGCTTACCTATTATTCCAGGAGTGATCAATCTGGACTCTAATGGAGAAATACAAATCATGGCTTCAGGGGCTGGGGATATAGCCTAGTGGCAAGAGTGCCTGCCTCGGATACACGAGGCCCTAGGTTCGATTCCCCAGCACCACATATACAGAAAACGGCCAGGGACAGTGCTCAGGCCCTGAGTTCAAGGCCCAGGACTGGCCAAAAAAAAAAAATCATGGCTTCAATGCTTGCTAGTGTTACCACTAAAATGTTCACTACCTAAATGCCGCCATTCACAAAATAACGCATGATAGGTGAATAGGCACTGGGGATTATAAGACCCAGAATCAAGTAAATACCCCAAAGCAGATTGACCAGTGGCTGCAGGAGATATGTCTAGAGGCATGGGGTTGGGTATGTCCCACAGTAAAAAGGATGGTTCTTAGGCCTTCTTTATTCAAGGGGCCCAGGAACCCTACTTTGACTTCATAGTGGGCCTTCAGAAAATTATTGATAGAACAGTACAAGGTGTATTTTTGGACACTCAAAGATGAAGTTATTGGGACAGACGCTGGGTGCTAGTGTGAAAGTACCCAAATCCGGGAAATTAAACTGTTTTGGCTGTGGGGACAAAGGCATACTGAAATGAATTGTGTAAAACTGAAAGTGGCAAATACAAACTCGCCTAGCAAATTCCATTTCTGCAAACGTGGGGTGCATTGGGCCCAGGAATTTTGATCTAAAACTGACATTGATGGACATATGCTTCCCCTTTCATCGGAAGCAGCACAGGGAGAAAGTACAAGGTGTTCAGGAAAGGGGGCACAGGGCAAGCCTCATGGTCCTATTCCTATGAATGAGCCTTCCCCACCATCTTTTCGTTATAAGCAGCCCAGATTGGGAGTGCCACAGTGGACCATTTCTCAAGTCCATTCTTATCTTTCCCTGCTAATTTCCAGAATTAGAACTTGCATATATGGTCCCTTGCCATGGGGGACTTGGGGCCTTCTTTTGGAGCATTCCAGTTTAATTGCTAAAGGGGTGTTAGTTGTACCAGGAGTAACTGACTCTGACTACATAGGACAAATTCAAATACTTAAGACCTCCCCTGTACCTTATGATATTAATTCTGGTGATCGTATTGCACAATTGATTTTGTTTGCTTACATATTTATATCAACTTCTGCAAACCCTTATCAAGGAGGTTTTGACAGTATGAAATATCAATGTGTTTTCTGGATTTTCAATGAAGCATACAAACCACCTTGTTGTAAATTTTATATAGGAAAGAGGCATTGCTAGCTACTGGCTAAGACATCACAATAATCAGCCAGATTGAATGGGGCATCGGGGCAGGGTGACTCAAACTATCAAATGCAGAATAAAAGGTGTCAGTAGTATACTAGATTCAGTTATTAAGCAAAATCTTGAATATCAGAATATTACTGATGGTGAAGGCCAACATTCCATTTTTGATCCATAATTTTTGTAAGTACCTATTAACGTAATTGTACTAGACGTCTTTGAACAGTGGGGAGCTCATTTATT
>NW_025956121.1:0-48651 GCF_023159225.1 Perognathus longimembris pacificus | reverse complement strand
TAAACCTTCTGAGAATAAAAACAGCTGAGCTTGTTAACGTAATTACACAGGGGAATGGATAATGTACTGGGAACTCCTCAGAAGAATCTGATTTGTGGTGAGGGGAGAGAGATAAAAGCTCATTTAGGAACGACATGAACATAATGCGTAGGTAGCTGTTTATCAGTAAATATCTGCACTGAGATTAAGAAAAGCAGTAGCTTAATAAATTAAGTACTTCCTGGTATGGTTACTGTACTGGCAACTCCCCAAAAGAATCTGGATTGTGGTGAGGGTACCGAGAAAAAGCTCATTTAGGACCTGCACTTACGAAGGGGTTGGGCAGACTGTATATCAGGGAGTAAACCTTCTGAGAATAAAAAACATCTGGAGCTTGTTAAGGTAATTACACAGGGGAAAGGATAATGTACTGGGAACTCCTCAGAAGAATCTGATTTGTGGTGAGGGGAGAGAGATAAAAGCTCATTTAGGAACGACATGAACATGCTGCATAGGGTAGCTTTTTATCAGTAAATATCTCCACTGAGATTAAGAAAAGCAGTAGCTTAATAAATTAAGTAGTTCCTGGTATGGTTACTGTACTGGTAACTCCCCAAAAAATCTGGATTGTGGTGAGGGAACAGAGAAAAAAGCTCATTTAGGGACCTGCACTTACGAAGGGGGTAGGCAGCTGTATATCAGAGAGTAAACCTTCTGAGAATAAAAACAGCTGGAGCTTGTTAAGGTAATTACACAGGGGAAAGGATAATGTACTGGGAACTCCTCAGAAGAATCTGGTTTGTGGTGAGGGGAGAGAGATATAAGCTCATTTAGGAACGACATGAACATGCTGCGTAGGTAGCTGTTTATCAGTAAATATCTCCACTGAGATTAAGAAAAAGCAGTAGCTTAATAAATTAAGTACTTCCTGGTATGGTTACTGTACTGATAACTCCGCAAAAGAATCTGGATTGTCGTGAGGGAACAGAGAAAAAAGCTCATTTAGGACCTGCACTTACGAAGGGGTAGGCAGCTGTATATCAGGGAGTAAACCTTCTGAGAATAAAACAGCTGGAGCTTGTTAAGGTAATTACACAGGGGAAAGGATAATGTACAGGGAACTCCTCAGAAGAATCTGATTTGTGGTGAGGGGAGAGAGATAAAAGCTCATTAGGACAGACATGAACATGCTGCGTAGGTAGCTGTTTATCAATAAATATCTCTACTGAGATTAAGAAATGCAGTAGCTTAATAAATTAAGTAGTTCCTGGTATGGTTACTGTACTGGTAACTCCCAAAAAGAATCTGGATTGTGGTGAGGGAATAGAGAAAAAAGCTCATTTAGGACCTACACTTACGAAGGGGGTAGGCAGCAGTATATCAGAGAGTAAACCTTCCTGAGAATAATAACAGCTGGAGCTTGTTAAGGTAATTACACAGGGGAAAGGATAATGTACTGGGAACTCCTCAGAAGAATCTGATTTTTGGGCGGGAGAGAGATAAAAACTCATTTAGGAACGACATGAACATGCTGCGTAGGTAGCTGTTTATCAGTAAATATCTCCACTGAGATTAAGAAAAGCAGTAACTTAATAATTTAAGTACTTCCTGGTATGGGTTACTGTACTGGTAACTCCCCAAAAGAATCTGGATTGTGGTGAGGGAACAGAGAAAAAAGCTCATTTAGGACCTGCACTTACGAAGGGGGTAGGCAGCTGTATATCAGGGAGTAAACCTTCTGAGAATAAAAACAGCTGGAGCTTGTTAAGGTAATTACACAGGGGAAAGGATAATGTACTGGGAACTCCTCAGAAGAATCTGATTTGTGGTGAGGGGAGAGAGATAAAAGCTCATTTAGGAACGACATGAACATGCTGCGTAGGTAGCTGTTTATCAGTAAATATCTCCACGGAGATTAAGAAAAGCAGTAGCTTAATAAATTAAGTACTTCCTGGTATGGTTACTGTACTGGTAACTCCCCAAAAGAATCTGGATTGTGGTGAGGGAACAGAGAAAAAAAGCTCATTTAAGACCTACACTTACGAAGGGGGGTAGGCAGCTGTATATCAGGGAGTAAACCTTCTGAGAATAAAAACAGCTGGAGCTTGTTAAGGTAATTACACAGGGGAAAGGATAATGTACTGGGAACTCCTCAGAAGAATCTGATTTTTGTGAGGGAAGAGAGATAAAAGCTCATTTAGGAACGACAGGAACATGCTGAGTAGGTAGCTGTTTATCAGTAAATATCTCCACTGAGATTAAGAAATAGCAGTAGCTTAATAAATTAAGTACTTCCTGGTATGGTTACTTTACTGGTAACTCCCCAAAAGAATCTTGATTGTGGTGAGGGAACAGACAAAAAAGCTCATTTAGGACCTGCTCTTATGAAGGGGGTAGGCAGCTGTATATCAGGGAGTAAACCTTCTGAGAATAAAAACAGCTGGAGCTTGTTAAGTAATTACACAGGGGAAAGGATAATGTACTGGGAACTCCTCAGAAGAATCTGATTTGTGGTGAGGGGAGAGAGATAAAAGCTCATTTAGGAACGACATGAACATGCTGCGTAGGTAGCTGTTTATCAGTAAATATCTCCACTGAGATTCAGAAAAGCAGTAGCTTAATAAATTAAGTACTTCCTGGTATGGTTACTGTACTGGTAACTCCCAAAAGAATCTGGATTGTGTGAGGAGAACAGAGAAAAAAGCTCATTTATGACCTCACTTACGAAGGGGGTAGGCAGCTGTATATCAGGGAGTAAACCTTCTGAGAATAAAAACAGCTGGAGCTTGTTAAGGTAATTACACAGGGGAAAGGATAATGTACTGGGAACTCCTCAGAAGAATCTGGTTTGTGGTGAGTGGAGAGAGATAAAAGCTCATTTAGGAACGACATGAACATGCTGCGTAGGTAGCTGGTTATCAGTAAATATCTCCACTGAGATTAAGAAAAGCAGTAGCTTAATTAATTAAGTACTTCCTGGTATGGTTACTGTACTGGTTACTCCAAAACAATCTGATTGTGGTGAGGGAACAGAGAAAAAAGCTCATTAGGACCTGCACTTACGAAGGGGGTAGGCAGCAGTATATCAGAGAGTAAAACTTCTGAGAATAATAACAGCTGGAGCTTGTTAAGGTAATTACACAGGGGAAAGGATAATGTACTGGGAACTCCTCAGAAGAATCTGATTTTTGGGAGGGGAGAGAGATAAAAACTCATTTAGTAACGAAATGAACATGCTGCGTAGGTAGCTGTTATAAGTAAATATCTCCACTGAGATTAAGAAAAGCAGTAACTTAATAATTTAAGTACTTCCTGGTATGGTTACTGTACTGGTAACTCCCCAAAAGAATCTGGATTGTGGTGAGGGAACAGAGAAAAAAGCTCATTTAGGACCTGCACTTACGAAGGGGGTAGGCAGCTGTATATCAGGGAGTAAACCTTCTGAGAATAAAAACAGCTGGAGCTTGTTAAGGTAATTACACAGGGGAAAGGATAATATACTGGGAACTCCTCAGAAGAATCTGATTTGTGCTGAGGGGAGAGAGATAAAAGCTCATTTAGGAACGACATGCACATGCTGCATAGGTAGCTATTTATCAGTAAATATCTCCACTGAGATTAAGAAAGGAGTAGCTTAATAAACTAAGTACTTCCTGGTATGGTTACTGTACTTGTAACTCCCCAAAAGAATCTGGATTTTGGTGAGGGAACAGAGAAAAAAGCTCATTTAGGACCTGCCACTTACGAAGGGGGTAGGCAGCTGTATATCAGGGAGTAAACCTTCTGAGAATAAAAACAGCTGGAGCTTGTTAAGGTAATTACACAGGGGAACGATAATGTACTGGGAACTCCACAGAAGAATCTGATTTTTGGTGAGGGGAGAGAGATAAAAGCTCATTTAGGAACGACATGAACATGCTGCGTAGGTAGCTGTTTATCAGTAAATATCTCCACTTAGATTAAGAAAAGCAGTAGCTTAATAAATTAAGTACTTCCCCTGGTATGGTTACTGTACTGGTAATTCCCCAAAAGAATCTGGATTGTGGTGAGGGAACTGAGAAAAAAAGCTCATTTAGGACCTGCACTTACGAAGGGGGTAGGCAGCTGTATATCAGGGAGTAAACCTCTGAGAATAAAACAGCTGGAGCTTGTTAAGGTAATTACACAGGGGAAAAGGATAATATACTGGGAACTCCTCAGAAGAATCTGATTTGTGGTGAGGGGAGAGAGATACAAGCTCATTTAGGAACGACATGAACATGCTGCGTAGGTAGCTGTTTATCAGTAAATATCTCCACTGAGATTAAGAAAAGCAGTAGCTTAATAAATTAAGTACTTTCTGGTATGGTTACTGTACTGGTAACTCCCCAAAAGTATCTGGATTGTGGTGAGGGTACACAGAAAAAAGCTGATTTAGGACCTGCACTTACGAAGGGGGTAGGCAGCTGTATATCAGGGAGTAAACCTTCTGAGAATAAAAACAGCTGAGCTTGTTAAGGTAATACACAGGGGAAAGGATAATGTACTGGGAACTTCTCAGAAGAATCTGATTTTTGGTGAGGGGAGAGAGATAAAAGCTCATTTAAGAACGACATGAACATGCTGCGTAGGTAGCTGTTTATCAGTAAATATCTCCACTGAGATTAAGAAAAGCCGTAGCTTAATAAATGAAGTACTTCCTGGTATGGTTACTGTACTGGTAACTCCCCAAAAGAATCTGGATTGTGGTGAGGGAACAGAGAAAAAGCTCATTTAGGACCTGCAATTACGAAGGGGGTAGGCAGCTGTATATCAGGGAGTAAACCTTCTGAGAATAAAAACAGCTGGAGCTTGTTAAGGTAATTACACAGGGGAAAGGATAATGTACTGGGAACTCCACAGAAGAATCTGATTTGTGGTGAGGGGAGAGAGATGAAAGCTCATTTAGGAACGACATGAACATGCTGCGTAGGTAGCTGTTTATCAGTAAATATCTCCACTTAGATTAAGAAAAGCAGTAGCTTAATAAATTAAGTACTTCCTGGTATGGTTACTGTACTGGTAACTCCCCAAAAGAATCTGGATTGTGGTGAGGGAACAGAGAAAAAAGCTGATTTAGGACCTGCACTTACGAAGGGGGTAGGCAGCTGTATATCAGGGAGTAAACCTTCTGAGAATAAAAACAGCTGGAGCTTGTTAAGGTAATTACACAGGGGAAAGGATAATGTACTGGGAACTTCTCAGAAGAATCTGATTTGTGGTGAGGGGAGAGAGATAAAAGATCATTTAGGAACGACATGAACATGCTGCGTAGGTAGCTGTTTATCAGTAAATATCTCCACTGAGATTAAGAAAAGCAGTAGCTTAATAAATTAAGTACTTCCTGGTTTGTTTACTGTATTGGTAACTCCCCAAAAGAATCTGGATTGTGGTGAGGGAACAGAGAAAAAAGCTCATTTAGGACCTGGACTTACGAAGGGGGTAGGCAGCTGTATATCAGGGAGTAAACCTTCTGAGAATAAAAACAGCTGGAGCTTGTTAAGGTAATTACACAGTGGAAAGGATAATGTACTGGAAACTCCTCAGAAGAATCTGATTTTTGTGAGGGAAGAGAGATAAAAGCTCATTTAGGAACGACAGGAACATGCTGAGTAGGTAGCTGTTTATCAGTAAATATCTCCACTGAGATTAAGAAAAGCAGTAGCTTAATAAATTAAGTACTTCCTGGTATGGTTACTTTACTGGTAACTCCCCAAATGAATCTTGATTGTGGTGAGGGAACAGACAAAAAAGCTAATTTAGGACCTGCTCTTATGAAGGGGGTAGGCAGCTGTATATCAGGGAGTAAACCTTCTGAGAATAAAAACAGCTGGAGCTTGTTAAGTAATTACACAGGGGAAAGGATAATGTACTGGGAACTCCTCAGAAGAATCTGATTTGTGGTGAGGGGAGAGAGATAAAAGCTCATTTAGGAACGACATGAACATGCTGCGTAGGTAGCTGTTTATCAGTAAATATCTCCACTGAGATTCAGAAAAGCAGTAGCTTAATAAATTAAGTACTTCCTGGTATGGTTACTGTACTGGTAACTCCCCAAAGAATCTGGATTGTGGTGAGGGAACAGAGAAAAAAGCTCATTTATGACCTCACTTACGAAGGGGGTAGGCAGCTGTATATCAGGGAGTAAACCTTCTGAGAATAAAAACAGCTGGAGCTTGTTAAGGTAATTACACAGGGGAAAGGATAATGTACTGGGAACTCCTCAGAAGAATCTGGTTTGTGGTGAGGGGAGAGAGATAAAAGCTCATTTAGGAACGACATGAACAAGCTGCGTAGGTAGCTGGTTATCAGTAAATATCTCCACTGAGATTAAGAAAAGCAGTAGCTTAATTAATTAAGTACTTCCTGGTATGGTTACTGTACTGGTTACTCGAAAAAAATCTGGATTGTGGTGAGGGAACAGAGAAAAAAGCTCATTTAGGACCTGCACTTACGAAGGGGGTAGGCAGCAGTATATCAGAGAGTAAACCTTCTGAGAATAATAACAGCTGGAGCTTGTTAAGGTAATTACACAGGGGAAAGGATAATGTACTGGGAACTCCTCAGAAGAATCTGATTTTTGGGAGGGGAGAGAGATAAAAACTCATTTAGTAACGACATGAACATGCTGCGTAGGTAGCTGTTTATCAGTAAATATCTCCACTGAGATTAAGAAAAGCAGTAACTTAATAATTTAAGTACTTCCTGGTATGGTTACTGTACTGGTAACTCCCCAAAAGAATCTGGATTGTGGTGAGGGAACAGAGAAAAAAGCTCATTTAGGACCTGCACTTACGAAGGGGGTAGGCAGCTGTATATCAGGGAGTAAACCTTCTGAGAATAAAAACAGCTGGAGCTTGTTAAGGTAATTACACAGGGGAACGATAATGTACTGGGAACTCCACAGAAGAATCTGATTTTTGGTGAGGGGAGAGAGATAAAAGCTCATTTAGGAACGACATGAACATGCTGCGTAGGTAGCTGTTTATCAGTAAATATCTCCACTTAGATTAAGAAAAGCAGTAGCTTAATAAATTAAGTACTTCCTGGTATGGTTACTGTACTGGTAATTCCCCAAAAGAATCTGGATTGTGGTGAGGGAACTGAGAAAAAAGCTCATTTAGGACCTGCACTTACGAAGGGGGTAGGCAGCTGTATATCAGGGAGTAAACCTTCTGAGAATAAAAACAGCTGGAGCTTGTTAAGGTAATTACACAGGGGAAAGGATAATATACTGGGAACTCCTCAGAAGAATCTGATTTGTGGTGAGGGGAGAGAGATACAAGCTCATTTAGGAACGACATGAACATGCTGCGTAGGTAGCTGTTTATCAGTAAATATCTCCACTGAGATTAAGAAAAGCAGTAGCTTAATAAATTAAGTACTTTCTGGTATGGTTACTGTACTGGTAACTCCCCAAAAGTATCTGGATTGTGGTGAGGGTACACAGAAAAAAGCTGATTTAGGACCTGCACTTACGAAGGGGGTAGGCAGCTGTATATCAGGGAGTAAACCTTCTGAGAATAAAAACAGCTGGAGCTTGTTAAGGTAATTACACAGGGGAAAGGATAATGTACTGGGAACTTCTCAGAAGAATCTGATTTTTGGTGAGGGGAGAGAGATAAAAGCTCATTTAAGAACGACATGAACATGCTGAGTAGGTAGCTGTTTATCAGTAAATATCTCCACTGAGATTAAGAAAAGCCGTAGCTTAATAAATGAAGTACTTCCTGGTATGGTTACTGTACTGGTAACTCCCCAAAAGAATCTGGATTGTGGTGAGGGAACAGAGAAAAAAGCTCATTTAGGACCTGCAATTACGAAGGGGGTAGGCAGCTGTATATCAGGGAGTAAACCTTCTGAGAATAAAAACAGCTGGAGCTTGTTAAGGTAATTACACAGGGGAAAGGATAATGTACTGGGAACTCCACAGAAGAATCTGATTTGTGGTGAGGGGAGAGAGATGAAAGCTCATTTAGGAACGACATGAACATGCTGCGTAGGTAGCTGTTTATCAGTAAATATCTCCACTTAGATTAAGAAAAGCAGTAGCTTAATAAATTAAGTACTTCCTGGTATGGTTACTGTACTGGTAACTCCCCAAAAGAATCTGGATTGTGGTGAGGGAACAGAGAAAAAAGCTGATTTAGGACCTGCACTTACGAAGGGGGTAGGCAGCTGTATATCAGGGAGTAAACCTTCTGAGAATAAAAACAGCTGGAGCTTGTTAAGGTAATTACACAGGGGAAAGGATAATGTACTGGGAACTTCTCAGAAGAATCTGATTTGTGGTGAGGGGAGAGAGATAAAAGATCATTTAGGAACGACATGAACATGCTGCGTAGGTAGCTGTTTATCAGTAAATATCTCCACTGAGATTAAGAAAAGCAGTAGCTTAATAAATTAAGTACTTCCTGGTTTGTTTACTGTATTGGTAACTCCCCAAAAGAATCTGGATTGTGGTGAGGGAACAGAGAAAAAAGCTCATTTAGGACCTGGACTTACGAAGGGGGTAGGCAGCTGTATATCAGGGAGTAAACCTTCTGAGAATAAAAACAGCTGGAGCTTGTTAAGGTAATTACACAGTGGAAAGGATAATGTACTGGGAACTCCTCAGAAGAATCTGATTTTTGTGAGGGAAGAGAGATAAAAGCTCATTTAGGAACGACAGGAACATGCTGAGTAGGTAGCTGTTTATCAGTAAATATCTCCACTGAGATTAAGAAAAGCAGTAGCTTAATAAATTAAGTACTTCCTGGTATGGTTACTTTACTGGTAACTCCCCAAATGAATCTTGATTGTGGTGAGGGAACAGACAAAAAAGCTAATTTAGGACCTGCTCTTATGAAGGGGGTAGGCAGCTGTATATCAGGGAGTAAACCTTCTGAGAATAAAAACAGCTGGAGCTTGTTAAGTAATTACACAGGGGAAAGGATAATGTACTGGGAACTCCTCAGAAGAATCTGATTTGTGGTGAGGGGAGAGAGATAAAAGCTCATTTAGGAACGACATGAACATGCTGCGTAGGTAGCTGTTTATCAGTAAATATCTCCACTGAGATTCAGAAAAGCAGTAGCTTAATAAATTAAGTACTTCCTGGTATGGTTACTGTACTGGTAACTCCCCAAAGAATCTGGATTGTGGTGAGGGAACAGAGAAAAAAGCTCATTTATGACCTCACTTACGAAGGGGGTAGGCAGCTGTATATCAGGGAGTAAACCTTCTGAGAATAAAAACAGCTGGAGCTTGTTAAGGTAATTACACAGGGGAAAGGATAATGTACTGGGAACTCCTCAGAAGAATCTGGTTTGTGGTGAGGGGAGAGAGATAAAAGCTCATTTAGGAACGACATGAACAAGCTGCGTAGGTAGCTGGTTATCAGTAAATATCTCCACTGAGATTAAGAAAAGCAGTAGCTTAATTAATTAAGTACTTCCTGGTATGGTTACTGTACTGGTTACTCGAAAAAAATCTGGATTGTGGTGAGGGAACAGAGAAAAAAGCTCATTTAGGACCTGCACTTACGAAGGGGGTAGGCAGCAGTATATCAGAGAGTAAACCTTCTGAGAATAATAACAGCTGGAGCTTGTTAAGGTAATTACACAGGGGAAAGGATAATGTACTGGGAACTCCTCAGAAGAATCTGATTTTTGGGAGGGGAGAGAGATAAAAACTCATTTAGTAACGACATGAACATGCTGCGTAGGTAGCTGTTTATCAGTAAATATCTCCACTGAGATTAAGAAAAGCAGTAACTTAATAATTTAAGTACTTCCTGGTATGGTTACTGTACTGGTAACTCCCCAAAAGAATCTGGATTGTGGTGAGGGAACAGAGAAAAAAGCTCATTTAGGACCTGCACTTACGAAGGGGGTAGGCACCTGTATATCAGGGAGTAAACCTTCTGAGAATAAAAACAGCTGGAGCTTGTTAAGGTAATTACACAGGGGAAAGGATAATATACTGGGAACTCCTCAGAAGAATCTGATTTGTGCTGAGGGGAGAGAGATAAAAGCTCATTTAGGAACGACATGCACATGCTGCGTAGGTAGCTCTTTATCAGTAAATATCTCCACTGAGATTAAGAAAAGGAGTAGCTTAATAAACTAAGTACTTCCTGGTATGGTTACTGAACTTGTAACTCCCCAAAAGAATCTGGATTTTGGTGAGGGAACAGAGAAAAAAGCTCATTTAGGACCTGCACTTACGAAGGGGGTAGGCAGCTGTATATCAGGGAGTAAAACTTCTGAGAATAAAAACAGCTGGAGCTTGTTAAGGTAATTACACAGGGGAACGATAATGTACTGGGAACTCCACAGAAGAATCTGATTTTTGGTGAGGGGAGAGAGATAAAAGCTCATTTAGGAACGACATGAACATGCTGCGTAGGTAGCTGTTTATCAGTAAATATCTCCACTTAGATTAAGAAAAGCAGTAGCTTAATAAATTAAGTACTTCCTGGTATGGTTACTGTACTGGTAATTCCCCAAAAGAATCTGGATTGTGGTGAGGGAACAGAGAAAAAAGCTCATTTAGGACCTGCACTTACGAAGGGGGTAGGCAGCTGTATATCAGGGAGTAAACCTTCTGAGAATAAAAACAGCTGGAGCTTGTTAAGGTAATTACACAGGGGAAAGGATAATATACTGGGAACTCCTCAGAAGAATCTGATTTGTGGTGAGGGGAGAGAGATACAAGCTCATTTAGGAACGACATGAACATGCTGCGTAGGTAGCTGTTTATCAGTAAATATCTCCACTGAGATTAAGAAAAGCAGTAGCTTAATAAATTAAGTACTTTCTGGTATGGTTACTGTACTGGTAACTCCCCAAAAGTATCTGGATTGTGGTGAGGGTACACAGAAAAAAGCTGATTTAGGACCTGCACTTACGAAGGGGGTAGGCAGCTGTATATCAGGGAGTAAACCTTCTGAGAATAAAAACAGCTGGAGCTTGTTAAGGTAATTACACAGGGGAAAGGATAATGTACTGGGAACTCCTCAGAAGAATCTGATTTTTGGTGAGGGGAGAGAGATAAAAGCTCATTTAAGAACGACATGAACATGCTGCTTACGTAGCTGTTTATCAGTAAATATCTCCACTGAGATTAAGAAAAGCCGTAGCTTAATAAATGAAGTACTTCCTGGTATGGTTACTGTACTGGTAACTCCCCAAAAGAATCTGGATTGTGGTGAGGGAACAGAGAAAAAAGCTCATTTAGGACCTGCAATTACGAAGGGGGTAGGCAGCTGTATATCAGGGAGTAAACCTTCTGAGAATAAAAACAGCTGGAGCTTGTTAAGGTAATTACACAGGGGAAAGGATAATGTACCGGGAACTCCTCAGAAGAATCTGATTTGTGGTGAGGGGAGAGAGATAAAAGCTCATTTAGGAACGACATGAACATGCTGCGTAGGTAGCTGTTTATCAGTAAATATCTCCACTGAGATTAAGAAAAGCAGTAGCTTAATAAATTAAATACTTCCTGGTATGGTTACTGTACTGGTAACTCCCCAAAAGAATCTGGATTGTGGTGAGGGAACAGAGAAAAAAGCTCATTTAGGACCTGCACTTACGAAGGGGGTAGGCAGCTGTATATCAGGGAGTAAACCTTCTGAGAATAAAAACAACTGGAGCTTGTTAAGGTAATTACACAGGGGAAAGGATAATGTACTGGGAACTCCTCTGAAGAATCTGATTTGTGGTGAGGGGAGAGCGATAAAAGCTCATTTAGGAACGACATGAACATGCTGCCTAGGTAGCTGTTTATCAGTAAATATCTCCACTGAGATTAAGAAAAGCAGTAGCTTAATAAATTAAGTACTTCCCGGTATGGTTACTGTACTGGTACCTCCCCAAAAGAATCTGGATTTTGGTGAGGGAACAGAGAAAAAAGCTCATTTAGGACCTGCAATTACGAAGGGGGTAGGCAGCTGTATATCAGGGAGTAAACCTTCTGAGAATAAAAACAGCTGGAGCTTGTTAAGGTAATTACACAAGGGAAAGGATAATGTACTGGGAACTCCTCAGAAGAATCTGATTTGTGGTGAGGGGCGAGAGATAAAAGCTCATTTAGGAACGACATGAACATGCTGCGTAGGTAGCTGTTTATCAGTAAACATCTCCACTGAGATTAAGAAAAGCAGTAGCTTAATAAATTAAGTACTTCCTGGTATGGTTACTGTACTGGTAACTCCCCAAAAGAATCTGGATTGTGGTGAGGGAACAGAGAAAAAAGCTCATTTAGGACCTGCACTTAAGAAGGGGGTAGGCAGCTGTATATCAGGGAGTAAACCTTCTGAGAATAAAAACACCTGGAGCTTGTTAAGGTAATTACACAGGGGAAAGGATAATGTACTGGGAACTCCTCAGAAGAATCTGATTTGTGGTGAGGGGAGAGAGATAAAAGCTCATTTAGGAACGACATGAACATGCTGCGTAGGTAGCTGTTTATAAGTAAATATCTCCACTGAGATTAAGAAAAGCAGTAGCTTAATAAACTAAGTACTTCCTGGTATGGTTACTGTACGGGTAACTCCCCAAAAGAATCTGGATTGTGGTGAGGGAACAGACAAAAAAGCTCATTTAGGACCTGCACTTATGAAGGGGGTAGGCAGCTGTATATCAGGGAGTAAACCTTCTGAGCATAAAAACAGCTGGAGCTTGTTAAGGTAATTACACAGGGGAATGGATAATGTACTGGGAACTCCTCAGAAGAATCTGATTTGTGGTGAGGGGAGATAGATAAAAGCTCATATAGGAACGACATGCACATGCTGCGTAGGTAGCTGTTTATCAGTAAATATCTCCACTGAGATTAAGAAAAGCAGTAGCTTAATAAATTAAGTACTTCCTGGTATGGTTACTGTACTTGTAACTCCCCAAAAGAATCTGGATTGTGGTGAGGGAACAGAGAAAAAAGCTCATTTAGGACCTGCAATTACGAAGGGGTTAGGCAGCTGTATATCAGGGAGTAAACCTTCTGAGAATAAAAACAGCTGGAGCTTGTTAAGGTAATTACACAAGGGAAAGGATAATGTACTGGGAACTCCTCAGAAGAATCTGATTTGTGGTGAGGGGCGAGAGATAAAAGCTCATTTAGGAACGACATGAACATGCTGCGTAGGTAGCTGTTTATCAGTAAACATCTCCACTGAGAATAAGAAAAGCAGTAGCTTAATAAATTACGTACTTCCTGGTATGGTTACTGTACTGGTAACTCCCCAAAAGAATCTGGATTGTGGTGAGGGAACAGAGAAAAAAGCTCATTTAGGACCTGCACTTACGAAGGGGGTAGGCAGCTGTATATCAGGGAGTAAAGCTTCTGAGAATAAAAACAGCTGGAGCATGTTAAGGTAATTTCACAGGGGAAAGGATAATGTACTGGGAACTCCTCAGAAGAATCTGATTTGTGGTGAGGGGAGAGAGATAAAAGCTCATTTAGGAACTACATGAACATGCTGCGTAGGTAGCTTTTTATCAGTAAATATCTCCACTGAGATTAAGAAAAGCAGTAGCTTAATAAATTAAGTACTTCCTGGTATGGTTACTGTACTGGTAACTCCCCAAAAGAATCTGGATTGTGGTGAGGGAACAGAGAAAAAAGCTCATTTAGGACCTGCACTTACGAAGGGGGTAGGCAGCTGTATATCAGGGAGTAAACCTTCTGAGAATAAAAACAGCTGGAGCTTGTTAAGGTAATTACACAGGGGAAAGGATAATGTACTGGGAACTCCTCAGAAGAATCTGATTTGTGGTGAGGGGAGAGAGATAAAAGCTCATTTAGGAACGACATGAACATGCTGCGTAGGTAGCTGTTTATCAGTAAATATCTCCACTGATATTAAGAAAAGCAGTAGCTTAATAAATTAAGTACTTCCCGGTATGGTTACTGTACTGGTACCTCCCCAAAAGAATCTGGATTTTGGTGAGGGAACAGAGAAAAAAGCTCATTTAGGTCCTGCAATTACGAAGGGGGTAGGCAGCTGTCTATCAGGGAGTAAACCTTCTGAGAATAAAAACAGCTGGAGCTTGTTAAGGTAATTACACAAGGGAAAGGATAATGTACTGGGAACTCCTCAGAAGAATCTGATTTGTGGTGAAGGGCGAGAGATAAAAGCTCATTTAGGAACGACATGAACATGCTGCGTAGGTAGCTGTTTATCAGTAAACATCTCCACTGAGATTAAGAAAAGCAGTAGCTTAATAAATTAAGTACTTCCTGGTATGGTTACTGTACTGGTAACTCCCCAAAAGAATCTGGATTGTGGTGAGGGAACAGAGAAAAAAGCTCATTTAGGACCTGCACTTACGAAGGGGTTAGGCAGCTGTATATCAGGGAGTAAACCTTCTGAGAATAAAAACACCTGGAGCTTGTTAAGGTAATTACACAGGGGAAAGGATAATGTACTGGGAACTCCTCAGAAGAATCTGATTTGTGGTGAGGGGAGAGAGATAAAAGCTCATTTAGGAACGACATGAACATGCTGCGTAGGTAGCTGTTTATAAGTAAATATCTCCACTGAGATTAAGAAAAGCAGTAGCTTAATAAACTAAGTACTTCCTGGTATGGTTACTGTACTGGTAACTCCCCAAAAGAATCTGGATTGTGGTGAGGGAACAGACAAAAAAGCTCATTTAGGACCTGCACTTACGAAGGGGGTAGGCAGCTGTATATCAGGGAGTAAACCTTCTGAGCATAAAAACAGCTGGAGCTTGTTAAGGTAATTACACAGGGGAATGGATAATGTACTGGGAACTCCTCAGAAGAATCTGATTTGTGGTGAGGGGAGATAGATAAAAGCTCATATAGGAACGACATGCACATGCTGCGTAGGTAGCTGTTTATCAGTAAATATCTCCACTGAGATTAAGAAAAGCAGTAGCTTAATAAATTAAGTACTTCCTGGTATGGTTACTGTACTTGTAACTCCCCAAAAGAATCTGGATTGTGGTGAGGGAACAGAGAAAAAAGCTCATTTAGGACCTGCAATTACGAAGGGGTTAGGCAGCTGTATATCAGGGAGTAAACCTTCTGAGAATAAAAACAGCTGGAGCTTGTTAAGGTAATTACACAAGGGAAAGGATAATGTACTGGGAACTCCTCAGAAGAATCTGATTTGTGGTGAGGGGCGAGAGATAAAAGCTCATTTAGGAACGACATGAACATGCTGCGTAGGTAGCTGTTTATCAGTAAACATCTCCACTGAGAATAAGAAAAGCAGTAGCTTAATAAATTACGTACTTCCTGGTATGGTTACTGTACTGGTAACTCCCCAAAAGAATCTGGATTGTGGTGAGGGAACAGAGAAAAAAGCTCATTTAGGACCTGCACTTACGAAGGGGGTAGGCAGCTGTATATCAGGGAGTAAAGCTTCTGAGAATAAAAACAGCTGGAGCATGTTAAGGTAATTTCACAGGGGAAAGGATAATGGACTGGGAACTCCTCAGAAGAATCTGATTTGTGGTGAGGGGAGAGAGATAAAAGCTCATTTAGGAACTACATGAACATGCTGCGTAGGTAGCTGTTTATCAGTAAATATCTCCACTGAGATTAAGAAAAGCAGTAGCTTAATAAATTAAGTACTTCCTGGTATGGTTACTGTACTGGTAAGTCCCCAAAAGAATCTGGATTGTGGTGAGGGAACAGAGAAAAAAGCTCATTTAGGACCTGCACTTACGAAGGGGGTAGGCAGCTGTATATCAGGGAGTAAACCTTCTGAGAATAAAAACAGCTGGAGCTTGTTAAGGTAATTACACAGGGGAAAGGATAATGTACTGGGAACTCCTCAGAAGAATCTGATTTGTGGTGAGGGGAGAGAGATAAAAGCTCATTTATGAACGACATGAACATGCTACATAGGTAGCTGTTTATCAGTAAATATCTCCACTGAGATTAAGAAAAGCAGTAGCTGAATAAATTAAGTACTTCCTGTATGGTTGCTGTACTGGTAACTCCCCAAAAGAATCTGGATTGTGGTGAGGGAACAGAGAAAAAAGCTCATTTAGGACCTGCACTTACGAAGGGGGTAGGCAGCTGTATATCACGGACTAAACCTTCTGAGAATATAAACAGCTGGAGCTTGTTAAGATAATTACACAGGGGAAAGGATAAAGTACTGGGAACTCCTCAGAAGAATCTGATTTGTGGTGAGGGGAGAGAGATAAAAGCTCATTTAGGAACGACGTAAACATGCTGCATATGTAGCTGTTTATCAGTAAATATCTCCACTGAGATTACGAAAAGCAGTAGCTTAATAAACTAAGTACTTCCTGGTACGGTTACTGTACTGGTAACTCCCCAAAAGAATCTGGATTGTGGTGAGGGAACAGAGAAAAAAGCTCATTTAGGACCTGCACTTACGAAGGGGGTAGGCAGCTGTATATCAGGGAGTAAACCTTCTGAGAATAAAAACAGCTGGAGCTTGTTAAGGTAATTACACAGGGGAAAGGATAATGTACTGGGAACTCCTCAGAAGAATCTGATTTGTGGTGAGAGGAGAGAGATAAAAGCTCATTTAGGAACGACATGAACATGCTGCATAGGTGGCTGTTCATCAGCAAATATCCCCCAAAAAAATCTGGATTGTGGTGAGGGAACAGAGAAAAAAGCTCATTTAGGACCTGCACTTAAGAAGGGGGTAGGCAGCTGTATATCAGGGAGTAAACCGTCTGAGAATAAAAACAGCTGGAGCTTGTTACGGTAATTACACAGGGGAAAGGACAATGTACTGGGAACTCCTCAGAAGAATATGATTTTTGGTGAGGGGAGAGAGATAATAGCTCATTTAGGAATGACATGAACGTGCTGCGGAGGTAGCTGTTTATCAGTAAATATCTCCACTGAGATTAAGAAAAGCAGTAGCTTAATAAATTAAGTACTTCCTGGTATGGTTACTGTACTGGTAACTCCCCAAAAGAATCTGGATTGTGCTGAGGGAACAGAGAAAAAAGCTCATTTAGGACCTGCACTTACGAAGGCGGTAGGCAGCAGTATATCAGGGAGTAAAGCTTCTGGGAATAAAAACAGCTGGAACTTGTTAAGTTAATTAAACAGGGTTAAGGAAAATGTACGGGGAACTCCTGAGAAAAATCTGATTTGTGGTGAGTGGAGAGAGATAAAAGCTCATTTAGGAACGACATGAACATGCTGCGTAGGTAGCTGTTTATCAGTAAATATCTCCACTGAGATTAAGAAAAGCAGTAGCTTAATAAATTAAGTACTTCCTGTATGGTTACTCTACTGGTAACTACCCAAAAGAATCTGGATTGTCGTGAGGGAACAGAGAAAAAAGCTCATTTAGGACCTGCACTTACGAAGGGGGTAGGCAGCTGTATATCAGGGAGTAAAACTTCTGAGAATAAAAACAGCTGGAGCTTGTTAAGGTAATTACACAGGGGAAAGGATAATGTACTGGGAACTCCTCAGAAGAATCTGATTTGTGGTGAGGGGAGAGAGATAAAAGCTCATTTAGGAACGACATGAACATGCTGCGTAGGTAGCTGTTTATCAGTAAATATCTCCACTGAGATTAAGAAAAGCAGTAGCTTAATAAATTAAGTACTTCCTGGTATGGTTACTGTACTGGTAACTCCCCAAAAGAATCTGGATTGTGGTGAGGGGACAGAGAAAAAAGCTCATTTAGGACCTGCACTTACGAAGGGGGTAGGCAGCTGTATATCAGGGAGTAAACCTTCTGAGAATAAAAACAGCTGGAGCTTGTTAAGGTAATTAGACAGGGGAAAGGATAATGTACTGGGAACTCCTCAGTAGAATCTGATTTGTGGTGAGGGGAGAGAGATAAAAGCTCATTTAGGAACGACATGAACATGCTGCGTAGGTAGCTGTTTATCAGTAAATATCTCCACTGAGATTAAGAAAAGCAGTAGCTTAATAAATTAAGTACTTCCTGGTATGGTTACTGTACTGGTAACTCCCCAAAAGAATCTGGATTGTGGTGAGGGAACAGAGAAAAAAGCTCATTTAGGACCTGCACTTACGAAGGGGGTAGGCAGCTGTATATCAGGGAGTAAACCTTCTGAGAATAAAAACAGCTGGAGCTTGTTAAGTTAATTACACAGGGGAAAGGATAATGTACTGGGAACTCCTCAGAAGAATCTGATTTGTGGTGAGGGGAGAGAGATAAAAGCTCATTTAGGAACGACATGAACATGCTGCGTAGGTAGCTGTTTATCAGTAAATATCTCCACTGAGATTAAGAAAAGCAGTAGCTTAATAAATTAAGTACTTCCTGGTATGGTTACTGTACTGGTAACTCCCCAAAAGAATCTGGATTGTGGTGAGGGAACAGAGAAAAAAGCTCATTTAGGACCTGCACTTACGAAGGGGGTAGGCAGCTGTATATCAGGGAGTAAACCTTCTGAGAATAAAAACAGCTGGAGCTTGTTAAGGTAATTACACAGGGGAAAGGATAATGTACTGGGAACTCCTCAGCAGAATCTGATTTGTGGTGAGGGGAGAAAGATAAAAGCTCATTTAGGAACGACATGAACATGTTGCGTAGGTAGCTGTTTATCAGTAAATATCTCCACTGAGATTAAGAAAAGCAGTAGCTTAATAAATAAAGTACTTCCTGGTATGGTTACTGTACTGGTAACTCCCCAAAAGAATCTGGATTGTGGTAAGGGAACAGAGAAAAAAGCTCATTTAGGACCTGCCCTTACGAAGGGGGTAGGCAGCTGTATATCAGGGAGTAAACCTTCTGAGAATAAAAACAGCTGGAGCTTGTTAAGGTAATTAGACAGGGGAAAGGATAATGTACTGGGAACTCCTCCGAAGAATCTGATTCGTGGTGAGGGGAGAGAGATAAAAGCTCATTTAGGAACGACATGAACATGCTGCGTAGGTAGCTGATTATCAGTAAATATCTCCGCTGAGATTAAGAAAAGCAGTAGCTTAATAAATTAAGTACTTCCTGGTATGGTTACTTTACTGGTAACTCCCCAAAAGAATCTGGATTGTGGTGAGGGAACAGAGAAAAAAGCTCATTTAGGACCTGCACTTACAAAGGGGGTAGGCAGCTGTATATCAGGGAGTAAACCTTCTGAGAATAAAAACAGCTGGAGCTTGTTAAGATAATTACACAGGGGAAAGGATTATGTACTGTGAACTCCTCAGAAGAATCTGATTTGTGGTGAGGGAACAGAGAAAAAAGCTCATTTAGGACCTGCACTTACAAAGGGGGTAGGCAGCTGTATATCACGGAGTAAACCTTCTGAGAATAAAAACAGCTGGAGCTTGTTAAGGTAATTACACAGGGGAAAGGATTATGTACTGTGAACTCCTCAGAAGAATCTGATTTGTGGTGAGGGGAGAGAGATAAAAGCTCCTTTAGGAACGACATGAACATGCTGCTTAGGTAGCAGTTTATCAGTAAATATCTCCACTGAGATTAAGAAAAGCAGTAGCATAATAAATTAAGTACTTCCTGGTATGGTTACTGTACTGATAACTCCCCAAAAGAATCTGGATTGTGGTGAGGGAACAGAGAAAAAAGCTCATTTAGGACCTGCACTTACGAAGAGGGTAGGCAGCTGTATATCAGGGAGTAAACCTTCTGAGAATAAAAACAGCTGGAGCTTGTTAAGGAAATTACACAGGGGAAAGGATAATGTACTTTGAACTCCTCAGAAGAATCTGATTTGTGGTGAGGGGAGAGATATAAAAGCTCATTTAGGAACGACATGAACATGCTGCGTACGTAGCTGTTTATCAGTAAATATCTCCACTGAGATTAAGAAAAGCAGTAGCTTAATAAATTAAGTACTTCCTGGTATGGTTACTGTACTGGTAACTCCCGAAAAGAATCTGGATTGTGGTGAGGGAACAGAGAAAAAAGCTCATTTAGGACCTGCACTTACGAAGAGGGTAGGCAGCTGTATATCAGGGAGTAAACCTTCTGAGAATAAAAACAGCTGGAGCTTGTTAAGGTAATTACACAGGGGAAAGGATAATGTACTTTGAACTCCTCAGAAGAATCTGATTTGTGGTGAGGGGAGAGAGATAAAAGCTCATTTAGGAACGACATGAACATGCTGCGTACGTAGCTGTTTATCAGTAAATATCTCCACTGAGATTAAGAAAAGCAGTAGCTTAATAAATTAAGTACTTCCTGGTTTGGTTACTGTACTGGTAACTCCCCAAAAGAATCTGGATTGTGGTGAGGGAACAGAGAAAAAAGCTCATTTAGGACCTGCACTTACGAAGGGGGTAGGCAGCTGTATATCAGGGAGTACACCTTCTGAGAATAAAAACAGCTGGAGCTTGTTAAGGTAATTACACAGGGGAAAGGATAATGTACTGGGAACTCCTCAGAAGAATCTGATTTGTGGTGAGGGGAGAGAGATAAAAGCTCATTGAGGAACGACATGAACATGCTGTGTAGGTAGCTGTTTATCAGTAAATATCTCCACTGAGATTAAGAAAAGCAGTAACTTAATAAATTAAGTACTTCCTGGTATGGTTACTGTACTGGTAACTCCCCAAAAAATCTGGATTGTGTTGAGGGAACAGAGAAAAAAGCTCATTTAGGACCTGCACTTACGAAGGGGGTAGGCAGCTGTATATCAGGGAGTAAACCTTCTGAGAATAAAAACAGCTGGAGCTTGTTAAGGTAATTACACAGGGGAAAGGATAATGTACTGGGAACTCCTCAGAAGAATCTGATTTGTGGTGAGGGGAGAGAGATAAAAGCTCATTTAGTAACGCCATGAACATGCTGCATACGTAGCTGTTTATCAGCAAATATCTCCACTGAGATTAAGAAAAGCAGTAGCTTAGTAAATTAAGTACTTCCTGGTATGGATACTGTACTGGTAACTCCCCAAAAGAATCTGGATTGTGGTTTGGGAACAGAGAAAAAAGCTCATTTAGGACCTGCACTTACGAAGGGGGTAGGCAGCTGTATATCAGGGAGTAAACCTTCTGAGAATAAAAACAGCTGGAGCTTGTTAAGGTAATTACACAGGGGAAAGGAAAATGTACTGGGAACTCCTCAGAAGAATCTGATTTGTGGTGAGGGGAGAGAGATAAAAGCTCATTTAGAAACGACATGAACATGCTGCGTAGGTAGCTGTTTATCAGTAAATACCTCCACTGAGATTAAGAAAAGCAGTAGCTTAATAAATTAAGTACTTCCTGGTATGGTGACTGTACTGGTAACTCCCCAAAAGAATCTGGATTGTGGTGAGGGAACAGAGAAAGAAGCTCATTTAGGACCTGCATTTACGAAGGGGTTAAGCAACTATATATCAGGGAGTAAACCGTCTGAGAATAAAAACAGCTGGAGCTTGTTAAGGTAATTACTCAGGGGAAAGGATAATGTACTGGGAACTCCTCAGAAGAATCTGATTTGTGGTGAGGGGAGAGAGATGAAATCTCCTTTAGGAACGACATGAACGTGCTGCGTACGTAGATGTTTATCAGTAAATATCTCCACTGAGATTAAGAAAAGCAGTAGCTTAATAAATTAAGTACTTCCTGGAATGGTTACTGTCCTGGTAACTCCCCAAAAGAATCTGGATTGTGGTGAGGGAACAGAGAAAAAAGCTCATTTAGGACCTGCACTTACGAAGGGGGTAGGCAGCTGTATATCAGGGAGTAAACCTTCTGAGAATAAAAACAGCTGGAGCTTGTTAAGGTAATTACACAGGGGAAAGGATAATGTACTGGGAACTCCTCAGAAGAATCTCATTTGTGATGAGGGGAGAGAGATAAAAGCTCATTTAGGAACGACATGGACATGCTGCGTAGCAAGGTGTTTATCAGTAAATATCTCCACTGAGATTAAGAAAAGCAGTAGCTTAATAAATTAAGTACTTCCTGGTATGGTTACTGCACTGGTAACTCCCCAAAAGAATCTGGATTGTGGTGAGGGAATAGAGAAAAAAGCTCATTTAGGACCTGCACTTAGGAAGTAGGTAGGCAGTTGTATATCAGGGAGTAAACCTTCTGAGAATAAAAACAGCTGGAGCTTATAAAGGTAATTACACAGGGGAAAGGATAATGTACTGGGAACTCCTCAGAAGAATCTGATTTGGGGTGAGGGGAGAGAGATAAAAGCTCATTTAGGGACGACATGAACATGCTGCGTAGGTAGCTGTTTATCAGTAAATATCTCCACTGAGATTAAGAAAAGCAGTAGCTTAATAAATTAAGTACTTCCTGTTATTGTTACTGTACAGGTAACTCCCCAAATGAATCTGGATTGTGGTGAGGGAACAGACAAAAAAGCTCACTTAGGACCTGCACTTACGAAGGGGGTAGGCAGCTGTATATCAGGGAGTAAACCTTCTGAGAATAAAAACAGCTGGAGCTTGTTAAGGTAATTACACAGGGCAAAGAATAATGTACTGGGAACTCCTCAGAAGAATCTGATTTGTGGTGAGGGGAGAGAGATGAAATCTCCTTTAGGAACGACATGAACATTCTGCGTAGGTAGCTGTTTATCAGTAAATATCTCCACTGAGATTAAGAAAAGCAGTAGCTTAATAAATTAAGTACTTCCTGGAATGGTTACTGTACTGGTAACTCCCCAAAAGAATCTGGATTGTGGTGAGGGAACAGAGAAAAAAGCTCATTTAGGACCTGCACTTCCGAAGGGGGTAGGCAGCTGTATATCAGGGAGTAAACTTTCTGAGAATAAAAACAGCTGGAACTTGTTAAGGTAATTACACAAGGGAAAGGATAATGTACTGGGAACTCCTCAGAAGAACCTGATTTGTGATGAAGGGAGAGAGATAAAAGCTCATTTAGGAATGACATGAACATGCTGCGTATGTAGCTGTTTATCAGTAAATATCTCCACTGAGATTAAGAAAAGCAGTAGCTTAATAATTTAAGTACTTCCGGGTATGGTTACTGTACTGGTAACTCCCCAAAAGAATCTGGATTGTGGTGAGGGAACAGAGAAAAAAGCTCATTTAGGACCTGCACTTACGAAGGAGGTAGGCAGCTGTATATCAGGGAGTAAACCCTCTGAGAATAAAAACAGCTGGAGCTTGTTAATGTAATTACACAGGGGAAAGGATAATGTACTGGGAACTCCTCAGAAGAATCTGATTTGTGGTGAGGGGAGAGAGATAAAAGCTCATTTAGGAACGACATGAACATGCTGCGTAGGTAGCTGTTTATCAGTAAATATCTCCACTGAGATTAAGAAAAACACTAGCTTAATTAATTAAGTACTTCCTGGTATGGTTACTGTATTGGTAACTCCCCAAAAGCATCTGGATTGTGGTGAGGGAACAGAGAAAAAAGCTCATTTATGACCTGCACTTACGAAGGGGGTAGGCAGCTGTATATCACGGAGTAAACCTTCTGAGAATAAAAACAGCTGGAGCTTTTTAAGGTAATTACACAGGGGAAAGGATAATGTACTCGGAACTCCTCAGAAGAATCTGATTTGTGGTGAGGGGAGAGAGATAAAAGCTCATTTAGGAACGACATGAACATGCTGCGTAGGTAGCTGTTTATCAGTAAATATCTGCCCTGAGATTAAGAAAAACACTAGCTTAATAAATTAAGTACTTCCTGGTATGGTTACTGTACTGGTAATTCCCCAAAAGAATCTGGATTGTGGTGAGGGAACAGAGAAAAAAGCTCATTTATGACCTGCACTTACGAAGGGGGTAGGCAGCTGTATATCAGGGAGTAAACCTTCTGAGAATAAAAACAGCTGGAGCTTGTTAAGGTAATTACACAGGGGAAAGGATAATGTACTGGGAACTCCTCAGAAGAATCTGATTTGTGGTGAGGGGAGAGAGATAAAAGCTCATTTAGGAACGACATGAACATGCTGCGTAGGTAGCTGTTTATCAGTAAATATCTCCACTGAGATTAAGAAAAACACTAGCTTAATAAATTAAGTACTTCCTGGTATGGTTACTGTACTGGTAATTCCCCAAAAGAATCTGGATTGTGGTGAGGGAACAGAGAAAAAAGCTCATTTAGGACCTGCACTTACGAAGGGTGTAGGCAGCTGTATTTCACTGAGTAACCCTTCTGAGAATAAAAACAGCTGGAGCTTGTTAAGGTAATTACACAGGGGAAAGGATAATGTACTGAGAACTCCTCAGAAGAATCTGATTTGTGGTGAGGGGAGAGAGATAAAAGCTCATTTAGGAACGACATGAACTTGCTGTTTAGGTAGCTGTTTATCAGTAAATATCTCCACTGAGATTAAGAAAAGCAGTAGCTTAATAAATTAAGTACTTCCTGGTATGGTTACTGTACTGGTAACTCCCCAAAAGCATCTGGATTGTGGTGAGTGAACAGAGAAAAAAGCTCATTTAGGACCTGCACTTACGAAATATGTAGGCAGCTGTATATCACGGAGAAAACCTTCTGAGAATAAAAACAGCTGGAGCTTTTTAAGGTAATTACACAGGGGAAAGGATAATGTACTGGGAACTCCTCAGAAAAATGTGATTCGTGGTTAGGGGAGAGAGATAAAAGCTAATTTAGGAACGACATGAACATGCTGCGTAGGTAGCTGTTTATCAGTAAATATCTCCACTGAGATTAAGAAAAGCAGTAGCTTAATAAATTAAGTACTTCCTGGTATGGTTACTGTACTGGTAACTCCCCAAAAGAATCTGGATTGTGGTGAGGGAACAGAAAAAAAAGCTCATTTAGGACCTGCACTTACGAAGGGGGTAGGCAGCTGTATATCAGGGAGTAAAGCTTCTGAGAATAAAAACAGCTGGAGCTTGTTAAGGTAATTACACAGGGGAAAGGATAATGTACTCGGAACTCCTCAGAAGAATCTGATTTGTGGTGAGGGGAGAGAGATAAAAGCTCATTTAGGAACGACATGAACATGCTGCGTAGGTAGCTGTTTATCAGTAAATATCTCCACTGAGATGAAGAAAAGCACTAGCTTAGTAAATTAAGTACTTCCTGCTATGGTTACTGTACTGGTAACTCCCCAAAAGCATCTGGATTGTGGTGAGGGAACAGAGAAAAAAGCTCATTTAGGACCTGCACTTACGAAGTGTGTAGGGAGCTGTATATCACGGAGTAAACCTTCTGAGAATAAAAACAGCTGGATCTTTTTAAGGTAATTACACAGGGGAAAGGATAATGTACTGGGAACTCCTCAGAAGAATCTGATTTGTGGTTAGGGGAGAGAGATAAAAGCTCATTTAGGAACGACATGAACATGCTTCGTAGGTAGCTGTTTATCAGTAAATATCTCCACTGAGATTAAGAAAAGCAGTAGCTTAATAAATTAAGTACTTCCTGGTATGGTTACTGTACTGGTAACTCCCCAAAAGAATCTGGATTGTGGTTTGGGAACAGAGAAAAAAGCTCATTTATTACCTGCACTTACGAATGGGGTAGGCAGCTGTATATCAAGGAGTAAACCATCTGAGAATAAAAACAGCTGGAGCTTGTTAAGGCAATTACACAGGGGAAAGGATAATGTACTGGGAACTCCTCAGCAGAATCTGATTTGTGGTGAGGGGAGAAGGATAAAAGCTCATTTAGGAATGACATGAACATGCTGCGTAGGTAGCTGTTTATCAGTAAATATCTCCACTGAGATGAAGAAAAGCACTAGCTTAATAAATTAAGTACTTCCTGGTATGGTTACTGTACTGGTAACTCCCCAGAAGAATCTGGATTGTGGTGAGGGAACAGAGAAAAAATCTCATTTAGGACCTGCACTTACGAAGGGGGTACGCAGCTGTATATCAGGGAATAAACCTTCTGAGAATAAAAACAGCTGGAGCTTGTTAGGTAATTGCACAGGGGACAGGATAATGTACTGGGAACTCCTCAGAAGAATCTGATTTGTGGTGAGGGGAGAGAGATAAAAGCTCCTTTAGGAAGGACATGAACATGCTGCGTAGGTAGCTGTTTATCAGTAAATATCTCCACTGAGATTAAGAAAAGCAGTAGCTTAATAAATTAAGTACTTCCTGGTATGGGTACTGTACTGATAACTCCCCAAAAGAATCTGGATTGTGGTTTGGGAACAGAGAAAAAAGCTCATTTAGGACCTGCACTTACGAAGGGGGTAGGCAGCTGTATATCAGGGAGTAAACCTTCTGAGAATAAAAACAGCTGGAGCTTGTTAAGGTAATTACACAGGGGAAAGGATAATGTACTGGGAACTACTCAGAAGAATCTGATTTGTGGTGAGGGGAGAGAGATATAAGCTCATTTAGGAACGACATGAACATGCTGCGTAGGTAGCTGTTTATCAGTAAATATCTCCACTGAGATTAAGAAAAACACTAGCTTAATAAATTAAGTACTTCCTGGTATGGTTACTGTACTGGTAATTCCCCAAAAGAATCTGGATTGTGGTGAGGGAACAGAGAAAAAAGCTCATTTAGGACCTGCACTTACGAAGGGTGTAGGCAGCTGTATTTCACTGAGTAACCCTTCTGAGAATAAAAACAGCTGGAGCTTGTTAAGGTAATTACACAGGGGAAAGGATAATGTACTGAGAACTCCTCAGAAGAATCTGATTTGTGGTGAGGGGAGAGAGATAAAAGCTCATTTAGGAACGACATGAACTTGCTGTTTAGGTAGCTGTTTATCAGTAAATATCTCCACTGAGATTAAGAAAAGCAGTAGCTTAATAAATTAAGTACTTCCTGGTATGGTTACTGTACTGGTAACTCCCCAAAAGCATCTGGATTGTGGTGAGTGAACAGAGAAAAAAGCTCATTTAGGACCTGCACTTACGAAATATGTAGGCAGCTGTATATCACGGAGAAAACCTTCTGAGAATAAAAACAGCTGGAGCTTTTTAAGGTAATTACACAGGGGAAAGGATAATGTACTGGGAACTCCTCAGAAGAATGTGATTCGTGGTTAGGGGAGAGAGATAAAAGCTAATTTAGGAACGACATGAACATGCTGCGTAGGTAGCTGTTTATCAGTAAATATCTCCACTGAGATTAAGAAAAGCAGTAGCTTAATAAATTAAGTACTTCCTGGTATGGTTACTGTACTGGTAACTCCCCAAAAGAATCTGGATTGTGGTGAGGGAACAGAGAAAAAAGCTCATTTAGGACCTGCACTTACGAAGGGGGTAGGCAGCTGTATATCAGGGAGTAAAGCTTCTGAGAATAAAAACAGCTGGAGCTTGTTAAGGTAATTACACAGGGGAAAGGATAATGTACTCGGAACTCCTCAGAAGAATCTGATTTGTGGTGAGGGGAGAGAGATAAAAGCTCATTTAGGAACGACATGAACATGCTGCGTAGGTAGCTGTTTATCAGTAAATATCTCCACTGAGATGAAGAAAAGCACTAGCTTAGTAAATTAAGTACTTCCTGCTATGGTTACTGTACTGGTAACTCCCCAAAAGCATCTGGATTGTGGTGAGGGAACAGAGAAAAAAGCTCATTTAGGACCTGCACTTACGAAGTGTGTAGGGAGCTGTATATCACGGAGTAAACCTTCTGAGAATAAAAACAGCTGGATCTTTTTAAGGTAATTACACAGGGGAAAGGATAATGTACTGGGAACTCCTCAGAAGAATCTGATTTGTGGTTAGGGGAGAGAGATAAAAGCTCATTTAGGAACGACATGAACATGCTTCGTAGGTAGCTGTTTATCAGTAAATATCTCCACTGAGATTAAGAAAAGCAGTAGCTTAATAAATTAAGTACTTCCTGGTATGGTTACTGTACTGGTAACTCCCCAAAAGAATCTGGATTGTGGTTTGGGAACAGAGAAAAAAGCTCATTTATTACCTGCACTTACGAAGGGGGTAGGCAGCTGTATATCAAGGAGTAAACCATCTGAGAATAAAAACAGCTGGAGCTTGTTAAGGCAATTACACAGGGGAAAGGATAATGTACTGGGAACTCCTCAGAAGAATCTGATTTGTGGTGAGGGGAGAAGGATAAAAGCTCATTTAGGAATGACATGAACATGCTGCGTAGGTACCTGTTTATCAGTAAATATCTCCACTGAGATGAAGAAAAGCACTAGCTTAATAAATTAAGTACTTCCTGGTATGGTTACTGTACTGGTAACTCCCCAGAAGAATCTGGATTGTGGTGAGGGAACAGAGAAAAAATCTCATTTAGGACCTGCACTTACGAAGGGGGTACGCAGCTGTATATCAGGGAATAAACCTTCTGAGAATAAAAACAGCTGGAGCTTGTTAGGTAATTGCACAGGGGACAGGATAATGTACTGGGAACTCCTCAGAAGAATCTGATTTGTGGTGAGGGGAGAGAGATAAAAGCTCCTTTAGGAAGGACATGAACATGCTGCGTAGGTAGCTGTTTATCAGTAAATATCTCCACTGAGATTAAGAAAAGCAGTAGCTTAATAAATTAAGTACTTCCTGGTATGGGTACTGTACTGATAACTCCCCAAAAGAATCTGGATTGTGGTTTGGGAACAGAGAAAAAAGCTCATTTAGGACCTGCACTTACGAAGGGGGTAGGCAGCTGTATATCAGGGAGTAAACCTTCTGAGAATAAAAACAGCTGGAGCTTGTTAAGGTAATTACACAGGGGAAAGGATAATGTACTGGGAACTACTCAGAAGAATCTGATTTGTGGTGAGGGGAGAGAGATATAAGCTCATTTAGGAACGACATGAACATGCTGCGTAGGTAGCTGTTTATCAGTAAATAACTCCACTGAGATTAAGAAAAACACTAGCTTAATAATTTAAATACTTCCTGGTATGGTTACTGTACTGGTAACTCCCCAAAAGAATCTGGATTGTGGTGAGGGAACAGAGAAAAAAGCTCATTTAGGACCTGCACTTACGAAGGGTGTAGGCAGCTGTATTTCACGGAGTAAACCTTCTGAGAATAAAAAGAGCTGGAGCTTGTTAAGGTAATTACACAGGGGAAAGGATAATGTACTGGGAACTCCTCAGAAGAATCTGATTTGTGGTGAGGGGAGAGAGATAAAAGCTCATTTAGGAACGACATGAACATGCTGCGTAGGTAGCTGTTTATCAGTAAATATCTCCACTGAGATTAAGAAAAGCAGTAGCTTAATAAATTAAGTACTTCCTGGTATGGTTGCTGTACTGGTAACTCCCCAAAAGAATCTGGATTGTGGTGAGGGAACAGAGAAAAAAGCTCATTTGGGACCTGCACTTACGAAGGGGGTAGGCAGCTGTATATCAGGGAGTAAACCTTCTGAGAATAAAAACAGCTGGAGCTTGTTAAGGTAATTACACAGGGGGAAGGATAATGTACTGGGAACTCCTCAGAAGAATCTGATTTGTGGTGAGGGGAGAGAGATAAAAGCTCATTTAGGAGCGACATGAACATGCTGCGTAGGTAGCTGTTTATCAGTAAATATCTCCACTGAGATTAAGAAAAGCAGTAGCTTAATAAATTAAGTACTTCCTGGTATGGTTACTGTACTGGTAACTCCCCAAAAGAATCTGGATTGTGGTGAGGGGACAGAGAAAAAAGATTATTTAGGACCTGCACTTACGAAGGGGGTAGGCAGCTGTATATCAGGGAGTAAACCTTCTGAGAATAAAAACAGCTGGAGCTTGTTAAGCTAATTACACAGGGGAAACGATAATGTACTGGGAACTCCTCAGAAGAATCTGATTTGTGGTGAGGGGACAGAGATAAAAGCTCATTTATGAACGACATGAACATGCTGCGTAGGTGGCTATTTATCAGTAAATATCTCCACTGAGATTAAGAAAAGCAGTAGCTTAATAAATTAAGTACTTCCTGGTATGGTTACTGTACTGGTAACTCCCCAAAAGAATCTGAATTGTGGTGATGGAACAGAGAAAAAAGCTCATTTAGGATCTGCACTTACGAAGGGGGTAGGCAGCTGTATATCAGGGAGTAAACCTTCTGAGAACAAAAACAGCTAGAGCTTGTTAAGGTAATTACACAGGGAAAAGGATAATGTACTGGGAACTCCTCAGAAGAAACTGATTTGTGGTGAGGGGAGAGAGATAAAAGCTCATTTAAGAAAGACATGAACATGTTGCCTAGGTAGCTGTTTATCAGTAAATATCTCGCCTGAGATTAAGAAAAGCAGTAGCTTAATAATTTAAGTACTTCCTGGTATGGTTACTGTACTGGTAACTCCCCAAAAGAATCTGGATTGTGGTGAGGGAACAGAGAAAAAGCTCATTTAGGACCTGCACTTACGAAGTGTGTAGGCAGCTGTATATCAGGCAGTAAACCATATGAGAATAAAAACAGCTGGAGCTTTTTAAGGTAATAACACAGGGGAAAGGATAATTTACTGGGAACTCCTCAGAAGAATCTGATTTGTGGTGAGGGGAGAGAGATAAAATCTCATTTAGGAACGACATGAACATGCTGCATAGGTAGCTGTTTATCAGTAAATATCTCCACTGAGATTAAGAAAAGCAGCAGCTTAATAAATTAAGTACTTCCTGGTATGGTTACTGTACTGGTTCCCCCTAAAATAATCTGGATTGTGGTGAGGTAACAGAGAAAATGCTCATTTAGGACCTGCACTTACGAAGGGGGTAGGCAGTTGTATATCAGGGAGTAAAGGTTCTGAGAATTAAAACAGCTGGAGCTTGTTAAGGTAATTACACAGGGGAAAGGATAATGTACTGGGAACTCCTCAGAAGAATCTGATTTGTGGTGAGGGGAGAGAGATAAAAGCTCATTTAGGAACGACATGTACATGCTGCGTAGGTAGCTGTTTATCAGTAAATATCTCCACTGAGATTAAGAAAAGCAGTAGCTTAATAAGTTAAGTACTTCCTGGTATGGTTACTGTACTGGTAACTCCCCAAAAGAATCTGGATTGTGGTCAGGGAACAGAGAAAAAAGCTCATTTAGGACCTGCACTTACGAAGGGGGTAGGCAGCTGTATATCAGGGAGTATCCAATCTGAGAATAAAAACATCTGGAACTTGTTTAGGTAATTACACAGGGGAAAGGATAATGTACTGGGGACAACTCAGAAGAAATTGATTTGGGTGAGGGGAGAGAGATAAAAGCTCATTTAGGAACGACATGAACATGCTGCGTAGGTAGCTGTTTATCAGTAAATATCTCCACTGAGATTAAGAAAAGCAGTAGAGGCCTGGGGATATGGCCTAGTGGCAAGAGCGCCTGCCTCGGATTCACGAGGCCCTGGGTTCGATTACCCAGCACCACATATACAGAAAACGGCCAGAACCGGCGCTTGGCTCAAGTGGCAGAGTGCTAGCCTTGAGCGGGATGAAGGCAGGGACAGTGCTCAGGCCCTGAGTCCAAGGAACCGGACTGGCCCCCCCAAAAAAAAAAAGAAAAAAAAGAAAAGCAGTAGCTTAATAAATTAAGTACTTCCTGGTATGGTTACTGTACTGGGAACTCCCCAAAAGAATCTGGATGTGGTGAGGGAACAGAGAAAAAAGCTCATTTAGGACCTGCACTTACGAAGGGGGTAGGCAGCTGTATATCAGGGAGTAAGCCTTCTGAGAATAAAAACAGCTGGAGCTTGTTAAGGTAATTACGCAGGGGAAAGGATAATGTACCGGGAACTCCTCAGAGGAATCTGATTTGTGGTGAGGGGAGAGAGATAAAAGCTCATTTAGGAACGACATGAACATGCTGCGTAGGTAGCTGTTTATCAGTAAATATCTCCACTGAGATTAAGAAAAGCAGTAGCTTAATAAATTAAGTACTTCCTGGTATGGTTACTGTACTGGTAACTCCCCAAAAGAATCTGGATTGTGGTGAGGGAGCAGAGAAAAAAGCTCATTTAGGACCTGCACTTACGAAGGGGGTAGGCAGCTGTATATCAGGGAGTAAACCTTCTGAGAATAAAAACAGCTGGAGCTTGTTAAGGTAATTACACAGGGGAAAGGATAATGTACTGGGAACTCCTCAGAAGAATCTGATTTGTGGTGAGGGGAGAGAGATAAAATCTCATTTAGGAACGACATGAACATGCTGCGTAGGTAGCTGTTTATCAGTAAATATCTCCACTGAGATTAAGAAAAGCAGTAGCTTAATAAATTAAGCACTTCCTGGTATGGTTACTGTACTGGTAACTCCGCAAAAGAATCTTGATTGTGGTGAGGAAACAGAGAAAAAAGCTCATTTAGGACCTGCACTTACGAAGGGGGTAGGCAGCAGTATATCAGGGAGTAAACCTTCTGAAAATAAAAACAGCTGGAGCTTGTTAAGGTAATTACACAGGGGAAAGGATAATGTACTGGGAACTCCTCAGAAAAATCTGATTTGTGGTGAGGGGAGAGAGATAAAAGCTCATTTAGGAACGACATGAACATGCTGCGTAGGTAGCTGTTTATCAGTAAATATCTCCACTGAGATTAAGAAAAGCAATAGCTTAATAAATTAAGTACTTCCTGGTAAGGTTACTGTACTGGTAACTCCCCAAAAGATTTTGGATTGTGGTGAGGGAACAGAGAAAAATTCTCATTTAGGACCTGCACTTAAGAAGGGGGTAGGCAGCTGTATATCAGGGAGTAAACCTTCTGAGAATAAAAACAGCTGGAGCTTGTTAAGGTAATTACACAGGGGAAAGGATAATGTACTGGGAACTCCTCAGAAGAATCTGATTTGTGGTGAGGGGAGAGAGATAAAAGCTCATTTAGGAACGACATGAACATGCTGCGTAGGTAGCTGTTTATCAGTAAATATCTCCACTGAGATTAAGAAAAGCAGTAGCTTAATAAATTAAGTACTTCCTGGTATGGTTACTGTACTGGTAACTCCCCAAAAGAATCTGGATTGTGGTGATTGAACAGAGAAAAAAGCTCATTTAGGACCTGCACTTACGAAGGGGATAGGCAGCTGTATATCAGGGAGTAAACCTTCTGAGAATAAAAACAGCTGGAGCTTGTTAAGGTAATTACACAGGGGAAAGGATAATGTACTGGGAACTCCTCAGAAGAATCTGATTTGTGGTGAGTGGAGAGAGATAAAAGCTCATTTAGGAACGACATGAACATGCTGCGTAGGTAGCTGTTTATCAGTAAATATCTCCACTGAGATTAAGAAAAGCAGTAGTTTAATAAATTAAGTACTTCCTGGTATGGTTACTGTACTGGTAACTCCCCAAAAGAATCTGGATTGTGGTGAGGGAACAGAGAAAAAAGCTCATTTAGGACCTGCACTTACGAAGGGGGTAGGCAGCTGTATATCAGGGAGTAAACCTTCTGAGAATAAAAACAGCTGGAGCTTGTTAAGGTAATTACACAGGCGAAAGGATAATGTACTGGGAACTCCTCAGAAGAATCTGATTTGTGGTGAGGGGAGAGAGATAAAAGCTCATTTAGGAACGACATGAACATGCTGCGTACGTAGCAGTTTATCAGTAAATATCTCCACTGAGATTAAGAAAAGCAGTAGCTTAATAAATTAAGTACTTCCTGGTATGGTTACTGTACTGGTAACTCCCCAAAAGAATCTGGATTGTGGTGAGGGAACAGAGAAAAAAGCTCATTTAGGACCTGCACTTACGAAGGGGGAAGGCAGATGTATATCAAGGAGTAAACCTTCTGAGAATAAAAACAGCTGGAGCTTGTTAAGGAAATTACACAGGGGAAAGGATAATGTACTGGGAACTCCTCAGAAGAATTTGATTTGTGGTGAGGGGAGAGAGATAAAAGCTCATTTAGGAAAGACATGAACATGCTGCGTAGGTAGCTGTTTATCACTAAATATCTCCACTGAGATTAAGAAAAGCAGTAGCTTAATAAATTAAGTACTTCCTGGTATGGTTACTGTACTGGTAACTCCCCAAAAGAATCTGGATTGTGGTGAGGGAACAGAGAAAAAAGCTAATTTAAGACCTGTACTTACGAAGGGGGTAGGCAGCTGTATATCAGGGAGTAAAACTTCTGAGAATAAAAACAGCTGGTAGCTTGTTAAGGTAATTACACAGGGGAAAGGAAAATGTACTGGGAACTCCTCAGAAGAATCTGATTTGTGGTGAGGGGAGAGAGATAAAAGCTCATTTAGGAACGACATGAACATGCTGCGTAGGTAGCTGTTTATCAGTAAATATCTCCACTGAGATTAAGAAAAGCAGTAGCTTAATAAATTAAATACTTCCTGGTATGGTTACTGTACTGGTAACTCCCCAAAAGAATCTGGATTGTGGTGAGGGAACAGAGAAAAAGGGTCATTTAGGACCTGCACTTACGAAGGCGGTAGGCAGCTGTGTATCAGGGAGTAAACCTTCAGAGAATAAAAACAGATGGAGCTTGTTAAGGTAATTACACAGGGGAAAGGACAATGTACTGGGAACTCCTCAGAAGAATCTGATTTGTGGTGAGGGGAGAGAGATAAAAGCTCATTTAGGAACGACATGAACATGCTGCGTAGGTAGCTGTTTATCAGTAAATATCTCCACTGAGATTAAGAAAAGCAGTAGCTTAATAAATTAAGTACTTCCTGGTATGGTTACTGTACTGGTAATTCCCCAAAGAATCTGGACTGTGGTGAGGGAACAGAGAAAAAGGGTCATTTAGGACCTGCACTTACGAAGGGGGTAGGCAGCAGTATATCAGGGAGTAAACCTTCTGAGAATAAAAACAGCTGGAGCTTGTTAAGGTAATTACACAGGGGAAAGGATAATGTACTGGGAACTCCTCAGAAGAATCTGATTTGTGGTGAGGGGAGAGAGATTAAAGCTCATTTAGGAACGACATGAACATGCTGCGTAGGTAGCTGTTTATCAGTAAATATCTCCACTGAGATTAAGAAAAGCAGTATCTTAATAAATTAAATACTTCCTGGTATGGTTACTGTACTGGTAACTCCCCAAAAGAATCTGGATTGTGGTGAGGGAACAGAGAAAAAAGCTCATTTAGGACCTACACTTACGAAGGGGGTAGGCAGCTGTATATCAGGGAGTAAACCTTCTGAGAATAAAAACAGCTGGAGCTTGTTAAGGTAATTACACAGGGGAAAGGATAATGTACTGGGAACGCCTCAGAAGAATCTGATTTGTGGTGAGGGGAGAGAGATAAAAGCTCATTTAGGAACGACAAGAATATGCTGCGTAGGTAGCTGTTTATCAGTAAATATCTCCACTGAGATTAAGAAAAGCAGTATCTTAATAAATTAAGTACTTCCTGGTATGGTTACAGTACTGGTAACTCCCCAAAAGAATCTGGATTGTGGTGAGGGAACAGAGAAAAAAGCTCATTTAGGGCCTGCACTTACGAAGGGGGTAGGCAGCTGTATATCAGGGAGTAAACCTTCTGAGAATAAAAACAGCTGGAGCTTGTTAAGGTAATTACACAGGGGAAAGGATAATGTACTGGGAACTCCTCAGGAGAATCTGATTTGTGGTGAGGGGAGAGAGATAAAGCTGATATAGGAACGACATGAACATGCTGTGTAGGTAGCTGTTTATCAGTAAATATCTCCACTGAGATTAAGAAAAGCAGTAGTTTAATAAATTAAGTACTTCCTGGTATGGTTACTGTACTGGTAACTCCCCAAAAGAATCTGGATTGTGGTGAGGGAACAGAGAAAAAAGCTCATTTAGGACCTGCACTTACGAAGGGGGTAGGCAGCGGTATATCAGGGAGTAAACCTTCTGAGAATAAAAACAGCTGGAGCTTGTTAAGGTAATTACACAGGGGAAAGGATAATGTACTGGGAACTCCTCAGAAGAATCTGATTTGTGGTGAGGGGAGAGAGATAAAAGCTCATTTAGGACCGACATGAACATGCTGCGTAGGTAGCTGTTTATCAGTAAATATCTACACTGAGATTAAGAAAAGCAGAAGCTTAATAAATTAAGTAATTCCTGGTATGGTTACTCTACTGGTAACTCCCCAAAAAATATGGATTGTGGTGAAGGAACCGATAAAAAAGCTCATTTAGGACCTGCACTTAAGAAGGGGGTAGGCAGTTGTATATCAGGGAGTAAACCTTCTGAGAATAAAAACAGCTGGAGCTTATAAAGGTAATTAAACAGGGGAAAGGATAATATACTTGGAACTCCTCACAAGAATCTGATTTGTGGTGAGGGGAGAGAGATAAAAGCTCATTTAGGAACGACAAGAACATGCTGCATACGTAGCTGTTTATCAGTAAATATCTCCACTGAGATTAAGAAAAGCAGTAGCTTAATAAATTAAGTACTTCCTGGTATGGTGACTGTACTGGTAACTCCCACAAAAGAATCTGGATTGTGTTGAGGGAACAGAGAAAAAAGCTCATTTAGGACCTGCACTTACGAAGGGGGTAGGCAGCTGTATATCAGGGAGTAAACCTTCTGAGAATAAAAACAGCTGGAGTTTGTTATGGTAATTACACAGGGGAAAGGATAATGTACTGGGAACTCCTCAGAAGAATCTGATTTGTGGTGAGGGGAGAGAGATAAAAGCTCATTTAGGAACGACATGAACATGCTGCGTAGGTAGCTGTTTATCAGTAAATATCTCCACTGAGATTAAGAAAAGCAGTAGCTTAATAAATTAAGTACTTCCTGGTATGGTTACTGTACTGGTAACCCCCAAAAGAATCTGGATTGTGGTGAGGGAACAGAGAAAAAAGCTCATTTAGGACCTGCACTTACGAAGGGGGTAGGCAGCTGTATATCAGGGAGTAAACCTTCTGAGAATAAAAACAGCTGGAGCTTGTTAAGGTAATTACACAGGGGAAAGGATAATGTACTGGGAACTCCTCAGAAGAATCTGATTTGTGGTGAGTGGAGAGAGATAAAAGCTCATTTAGGAACGACATGAACATGCTGCGTAGGTAGCTGTTTATCAGTAAATATCTCCACTGAGATTAAGAAAAGCAGTAGTTTAATAAATTAAGTACTTCCTGGTATGGTTACTGTACTGGTAACTCCCCAAAAGAATCTGGATTGTGGTGAGGGAACAGAGAAAAAGCTCATTTAGGACCTGCACTTACGAAGGGGGAAGTCAGATGTATATCAAGGAGTAAACCTTCTGAGAATAAAAACAGCTGGAGCTTGTTAAGGAAATTACACAGGGGAAAGGATAATGTACTGGGAACTCCTCAGAAGAATTTGATTTGTGGTGAGGGGAGAGAGATAAAAGCTCATTTAGGAAAGACATGAACATGCTGCGTAGGTAGCTGTTTATCACTAAATATCTCCACTGAGATTAAGAAAAGCAGTAGCTTAATAAATTAAGTACTTCCTGGTATGGTTACTGTACTGGTAACTCCCCAAAAGAATCTGGATTGTGGTGAGGGAACAGAGAAAAAAGCTAATTTAAGACCTGTACTTACGAAGGGGGTAGGCAGCTGTATATCAGGGAGTAAAACTTCTGAGAATAAAAACAGCTGGTAGCTTGTTAAGGTAATTACACAGGGGAAAGGAAAATGTACTGGGAACTCCTCAGAAGAATCTGATTTGTGGTGAGGGGAGAGAGATAAAAGCTCATTTAGGAACGACATGAACATGCTGCGTAGGTAGCTGTTTATCAGTAAATATCTCCACTGAGATTAAGAAAAGCAGTAGCTTAATAAATTAAATACTTCCTGGTATGGTTACTGTACTGGTAACTCCCCAAAAGAATCTGGATTGTGGTGAGGGAACAGAGAAAAAGGGTCATTTAGGACCTGCACTTACGAAGGCGGTAGTCAGCTGTGTATCAGGGAGTAAACCTTCAGAGAATAAAAACAGATGGAGCTTGTTAAGGTAATTACACAGGGGAAAGGACAATGTACTGGGAGCTCCTCAGAAGAATCTGATTTGTGGTGAGGGGAGAGAGATAAAAGCTCATTTAGGAACGACATGAACATGCTGCGTAGGTAGCTGTTTATCAGTAAATATCTCCACTGAGATTAAGAAAAGCAGTAGCTTAATAAATTAAGTACTTCCTGGTATGGTTACTGTACTGGTAACTCCCCAAAGAATCTGGACTGTGGTGAGGGAACAGAGAAAAAGGGTCATTTAGGACCTGCACTTACGAAGGGGGTAGGCAGCAGTATATCAGGGAGTAAACCTTCTGAGAATAAAAACAGCTGGAGCTTGTTAAGGTAATTACACAGGGGAAAGGATAATGTACTGGGAACTCCTCAGAAGAATCTGATTTGTGGTGAGGGGAGAGAGATTAAAGCTCATTTAGGAACGACATGAACATGCTGCGTAGGTAGCTGTTTATCAGTAAATATCTCCACTGAGATTAAGAAAAGCAGTATCTTAATAAATTAAATACTTCCTGGTATGGTTACTGTACTGGTAACTCCCCAAAAGAATCTGGATTGTGGTGAGGGAACAGAGAAAAAAGCTCATTTAGGACCTACACTTACGAAGGGGGTAGGCAGCTGTATATCAGGGAGTAAACCTTCTGAGAATAAAAACAGCTGGAGCTTGTTAAGGTAATTACACAGGGGAAAGGATAATGTACTGGGAACGCCTCAGAAGAATCTGATTTGTGCTGAGGGGAGAGAGATAAAAGCTCATTTAGGAACGGCAAGAATATGCTGCGTAGGTAGCTGTTTATCAGTAAATATCTCCACTGAGATTAAGAAAAGCAGTATCTTAATAAATTAAGTACTTCCTGGTATGGTTACAGTACTGGTAACTCCCCAAAAGAATCTGGATTGTGGTGAGGGAACAGAGAAAAAAGCTCATTTAGGGCCTGCACTTACGAAGGGGGTAGGCAGCTGTATATCAGGGAGTAAACCTTCTGAGAATAAAAACAGCTGGAGCTTGTTAAGGTAATTACACAGGGGAAAGGATAATGTACTGGGAACTCCTCAGGAGAATCTGATTTGTGGTGAGGGGAGAGAGATAAAGCTGATATAGGAACGACATGAACATGCTGTGTAGGTAGCTGTTTGTCAGTAAATATCTCCACTGAGATTAAGAAAAGCAGTAGTTTAATAAATTAAGTACTTCCTGGTATGGTTACTGTACTGGTAACTCCCCAAAAGAATCTGGATTGTGGTGAGGGAACAGAGAAAAAAGCTCATTTAGGACCTGCACTTACGAAGGGGGTAGGCAGCGGTATATCAGGGAGTAAACCTTCTGAGAATAAAAACAGCTGGAGCTTGTTAAGGTAATTACACAGGGGAAAGGATAATGTACTGGGAACTCCTCAGAAGAATCTGATTTGTGGTGAGGGGAGAGAGATAAAAGCTCATTTAGGACCGACATGAACATGCTGCGTAGGTAGCTGTTTATCAGTAAATATCTACACTGAGATTAAGAAAAGCAGAAGCTTAATAAATTAAGTAATTCCTGGTATGGTTACTCTACTGGTAACTCCCCAAAAAATATGGATTGTGGTGAAGGAACCGATAAAAAAGCTCATTTAGGACCTGCACTTAAAAAGGGGGTAGGCAGTTGTATATCAGGGAGTAAACCTTCTGAGAATAAAAACAGCTGGAGCTTATAAAGGTAATTACACAGGGGAAAGGATAATATACTTGGAACTCCTCACAAGAATCTGATTTGTGGTGAGGGGAGAGAGATAAAAGCTCATTTAGGAACGACAAGAACATGCTGCATACGTAGCTGTTTATCAGTAAATATCTCCACTGAGATTAAGAAAAGCAGTAGCTTAATAAATTAAGTACTTCCTGGTATGGTGACTGTACTGGTAACTCCCCAAAAGAATCTGGATTGTGTTGAGGGAACAGAGAAAAAAACTCATTTAGGACCTGCACTTACGAAGGGGGTAGGCAGCTGTATATCAGGGAGTAAACCTTCTGAGAATAAAAACAGCTGGAGTTTGTTATGGTAATTACACAGGGGAAAGGATAATGTACTGGGAACTCCTCAGAAGAATCTGATTTGTGGTGAGGGGAGAGAGATAAAAGCTCATTTAGGAACGACATGAACATGCTGCGTAGGTAGCTGTTTATCAGTAAATATCTCCACTGAGATTAAGAAAAGCAGTAGCTTAATAAATTAAGTACTTCCTGGTATGGTTACTGTACTGGTAACTCCCCAAAAGAATCTGGATTGTGGTGAGGGAACAGAGAAAAAAGCTCATTTAGGACCTGCACTTACGAAGGGGGTAGGCAGCTGTATATCAGGGAGTAAACCTTCTGAGAATAAAAACAGCTGGAGCTTGTTAAGGTAATTACACAGGGGAAAGGATAATGTACTGGGAACTCCTCAGAAGAATCTGATTTGTGGTGAGTGGAGAGAGATAAAAGCTCATTTAGGAACGACATGAACATGCTGCGTAGGTAGCTGTTTATCAGTAAATATCTCCACTGAGATTAAGAAAAGCAGTAGTTTAATAAATTAAGTACTTCCTGGTATGGTTACTGTACTGGTAACTCCCCAAAAGAATCTGGATTGTGGTGAGGGAACAGAGAAAAAAGCTCATTTAGGACCTGCACTTACGAAGGGGGTAGGCAGCTGTATATCAGGGAGTAAACCTTCTGAGAATAAAAACAGCTGGAGCTTGTTAAGGTAATTACACAGGCGAAAGGATAATGTACTGGGAACTCCTCAGAAGAATCTGATTTGTGGTGAGGGGAGAGAGATAAAAGCTCATTTAGGAACGACATGAACATGCTGCGTACGTAGCAGTTTATCAGTAAATATCTCCACTGAGATTAAGAAAAGCAGTAGCTTAATAAATTAAGTTCTTCCTGGTATGGTTACTGTACTGGTAACTCCCCAAAAGAATCTGGATTGTGGTGAGGGAACAGAGAAAAAAGCTCATTTAGGACCTGCACTTACGAAGGGGGAAGGCAGATGTATATCAAGGAGTAAACCTTCTGAGAATAAAAACAGCTGGAGCTTGTTAAGGAAATTACACAGGGGAAAGGATAATGTACTGGGAACTCCTCAGAAGAATTTGATTTGTGGTGAGGGGAGAGAGATAAAAGCTCATTTAGGAAAGACATGAACATGCTGCGTAGGTAGCTGTTTATCACTAAATATCTCCACTGAGATTAAGAAAAGCAGTAGCTTAATAAATTAAGTACTTCCTGGTATGGTTACTGTACTGGTAACTCCCCAAAAGAATCTGGATTGTGGTGAGGGAACAGAGAAAAAAGCTAATTTAAGACCTGTACTTACGAAGGGGGTAGGCAGCTGTATATCAGGGAGTAAAACTTCTGAGAATAAAAACAGCTGGTAGCTTGTTAAGGTAATTACACAGGGGAAAGAAAATGTACTGGGAACTCCTCAGAAGAATCTGATTTGTGGTGAGGGGAGAGAGATAAAAGCTCATTAAGAACGACATGAACATGCTGCGTAGGTAGCTGTTTATCAGTAAATATCTCCACTGAGATTAAGAAAAGCAGTAGCTTAATAAATTAAATACTTCCTGGTATGGTTACTGTACTGGTAACTCCCCAAAAGAATCTGGATTGTGGTGAGGGAACAGAGAAAAAGGGTCATTTAGGACCTGCACTTACGAAGGCGGTAGGCAGCTGTGTATCAGGGAGTAAACCTTCAGAGAATAAAAACAGATGGAGCTTGTTAAGGTAATTACACAGGGGAAAGGACAATGTACTGGGAACTCCTCAGAAGAATCTGATTTGTGGTGAGGGGAGAGAGATAAAAGCTCATTTAGGAACGACATGAACATGCTGCGTAGGTAGCTGTTTATCAGTAAATATCTCCACTGAGATTAAGAAAAGCAGTAGCTTAATAAATTAAGTACTTCCTGGTATGGTTACTGTACTGGTAACTCCCCAAAGAATCTGGACTGTGGTGAGGGAACAGAGAAAAAGGGTCATTTAGGACCTGCACTTACGAAGGGGGTAGGCAGCAGTATATCAGGGAGTAAACCTTCTGAGAATAAAAACAGCTGGAGCTTGTTAAGGTAATTACACAGGGGAAAGGATAATGTACTGGGAACTCCTCAGAAGAATCTGATTTGTGGTGAGGGGAGAGAGATTAAAGCTCATTTAGGAACGACATGAACATGCTGCGTAGGTAGCTGTTTATCAGTAAATATCTCCACTGAGATTAAGAAAAGCAGTATCTTAATAAATTAAATACTTCCTGGTATGGTTACTGTACTGGTAACTCCCCAAAAGAATCTGGATTGTGGTGAGGGAACAGAGAAAAAAGCTCATTTAGGACCTACACTTACGAAGGGGGTAGGCAGCTGTATATCAGGGAGTAAACCTTCTGAGAATAAAAACAGCTGGAGCTTGTTAAGGTAATTACACAGGGGAAAGGATAATGTACTGGGAACGCCTCAGAAGAATCTGATTTGTGGTGAGGGGAGAGAGATAAAAGCTCATTTAGGAACGACAAGAATATGCTGCGTAGGTAGCTGTTTATCAGTAAATATCTCCACTGAGATTAAGAAAAGCAGTATCTTAATAAATTAAGTACTTCCTGGTATGGTTACAGTACTGGTAACTCCCCAAAAGAATCTGGATTGTGGTGAGGGAACAGAGAAAAAAAGCTCATTTAGGGCCTGCACTTACGAAGGGGGTAGGCAGCTGTATATCAGGGAGTAAACCTTCTGAGAATAAAAACAGCTGGAGCTTGTTAAGGTAATTACACAGGGGAAAGGATAATGTACTGGGAACTCCTCAGGAGAATCTGATTTGTGGTGAGGGAGAGAGATAAAGCTGATATAGGAACGACATGAACATGCTGTGTAGGTAGCTGTTATCAGTAAATATCTCCACTGAGATTAAGAAAAGCAGTAGTTTAATAAATTAAGTACTTCCTGGTATGGTTACTGTACTGTAACTCCCCAAAAGAATCTGGATTGTGGTGAGGGAACAGAGAAAAAAGCTCATTTAGGACCTGCACTTACGAAGGGGGTAGGCAGCGGTATATCAGGGAGTAAACCTTCTGAGAATAAAAACAGCTGGAGCTTGTTAAGGTAATTACACAGGGGAAAGGATAATGTACTGGGAACTCCTCAGAAGAATCTGATTTGTGGTGAGGGAGAGAGATAAAAGCTCATTTAGGACCGACATGAACATGCTGCGTAGGTAGCTGTTTATCAGTAAATATCTACACTGAGATTAAGAAAAGCAGAAGCTTAATAAATTAAGTAATTCCTGGTATGGTTACTCTACTGGTAACTCCCCAAAAAATATGGATTGTGGTGAAGGAACCGATAAAAAAGCTCATTTAGGACCTGCACTTAAGAAGGGGGTAGGCAGTTGTATATCAGGGAGTAAACCTTCTGAGAATAAAAACAGCTGGAGCTTATAAAGGTAATTACACAGGGGAAAGGATAATATACTTGGAACTCCTCACAAGAATCTGATTTGTGGTGAGGGGAGAGAGATAAAAGCTCATTTAGGAACGACAAGAACATGCTGCATACGTAGCTGTTTATCAGTAAATATCTCCACTGAGATTAAGAAAAGCAGTAGCTTAATAAATTAAGTACTTCCTGGTATGGTGACTGTACTGGTAACTCCCCAAAAGAATCTGGATTGTGTTGAGGGAACAGAGAAAAAAGCTCATTTAGGACCTGCACTTACGAAGGGGGTAGGCAGCTGTATATCAGGGAGTAAACCTTCTGAGAATAAAAACAGCTGGAGTTTGTTATGGTAATTACACAGGGAAAGGATAATGTACTGGGAACTCCTCAGAAGAATCTCATTTGTGGTGAGGGGAGAGAGATAAAAGCTCATTTAGGAACGACATGAAGATACTGCATAGGTAGCTGTTTATCAGTAAATATCTCCACTGAGATTAAGAAAAGCAGTAGCTTAATAAATTAAGTACTTCCTGGTATGGTTACTGTACTGGTAACTCCCCAAAAGAATCTGGATTGTGGTGAGGGAACAGAGAAAAAAGCTCATTTAGGACCTGCACTTACGAAGGGGGTAGGCAGCTGTATATCAGGGAGTAAACCTTCTGAGAATAAAAACAGCTGGAGCTTGGTAAGGTAATTACACAGGGGAAAGGATAATGTACTGGGAACTCCTCAGAAGAATCTGATTTGTGGTGAGGGGAGAGAGATAAAAGCTCATTTTAGAACGACATGAACATGCTGCGTAGGTAGCTGTTTATCAGTAAATATCTCCAATGAGATTAAGAAAAGCATTAGCATAATAAATTAAGTACTTCCTGCTATGGATACTGTACTGGTAACTCCCCAAAAGAATCTGGATTGTGGTGAGGGAACAGAGAAATGAGCTCATTTAGGACCTGCACTTACGATGTGGGTAGGCAGGTGTATATCAGGGAGTAAAAATTCTGAGGATAAAAACAGCTGGAGCATGTTAAGGTAATTACACAGGGAAAGGATAATGTACTGGGAACTCCTCAGAAGAATCTGATTTGTGCTGAGGGGAGAGAGATAAAAGCTCATTTTGGAACGACATGAACATGCTGCGTACGTAGCTGTTTATCAGTAAATATCTCCACTGAGATTAAGAAAAGCAGTAGCTTAATAAATTAAGTACTTCCTGGTATGGTTACTGAACTGGTAACTCCACAAAAGAATCTGGATTGTGGTGAGGGAACAGAGATAAAAGCACATTTACGACCTGCACTTACGAAGGGGGTAGGCCGGTGTATATCAGGGAGTAAACCCTCTGAGAATAAAACAGCTGGAGCTTGTTAAGGTAATTACACAGGGGAAAGAATAATGTACTGGGACCACCTCAGAAGAATCTGATTTGTGGTGAGGGAGAGAGATAAAAGCTCATTTTAGAACGACATGAACATGATGCGTAGGTAGCTGTTTATCAGTAAATATCTCCAATGAGATTAAGAAAAGCATTAGCTTAATAAATTAAGTACTTCCTGCTATGAATACTGTACTGGTAACTCCCCAAAAGAATCTGGATTGTGGTGAGGGAACAGAGAAAAAAGCTCATTTAGGACCTGCACTTACGAAGGGGGTAAGCCGCAGTATATCAGGGAGTAAACCTTCTGAAGGTAAAAACAGCTGGAGCTTGTTAAAGTAATTACACACGGGAACGGATAATGTACTGAGAACTCCTCAGAAGAATCTGATTTGTGGTGAGGGGAGAGAGATAAAAGCTCATTTAGGAACGACATGAACATGCTGCGTAGGTAGCTGTTTATCAGTAAATATCTCCACTGAGATTAAGAAAAGCAGTAGCTTAATAAATTAACTACTTCCTGGTATGGTTACTGTACTGGTAACTCCCCAAAAGAATCTGGATTGTGGTGAGGGAACAGAGAAAAAAGCTCATTTAGGACCTGCACTTACGAAGGGGGTAGCCAGCTGTATATCAGGGAGTAAACCTTCTGAGAATAAAAAAAGCTGGAGCTTGTGAAGGTAATTACACAGTGGAAAGGATAATGTACTGGGAACTTCTCAGAAGAATCTGATTTGTGGTGAGGGGAGAGAGATAAAAGCTCATTTAGGAACGACATGAACATGCTGCGTAGGTAGCTGTTTATCAGTAAATATCTCCACTGAGATTAAGAAAAGCTGTAGCATAATAAATTAAGTACTTCCTGGTATGGTTACTGTACTGGTAACTCCCCAAAAGAATCTGGATTGTGGTGAGGGAACAGAGAAAAAAGCTGATTTAGGACCTGCACTTACGGAGGGGGTAGGCAGCTGTATATCAGGGAGTAAACCTTCTGAGAATAAAAACAGCTGGAGCTTGTTAAGGTAATTACACAAGGGAAAGGATAATGTACTGGGAACTCCTCAGAAGAATCTGATTTGTGGTGAGGGGAGAGAGATAAAAGCTCATTTAGGAACGACATGAACATGCTGCGTAGGTAGCTGTTTATCAGTAAATATCTCCACTGAGATTAAGAAAAGCAGTAGCTTAATAAATTAAGTACTTCCTGGTATGGTTACTGTACTGGTAACTCCCGAAAAGAATCTGGATTGTGGTGAGGGGAACAGAGAAAAAAGCTCATTTATCACCTGCACTTACGAAGGGGTTAGGCAGCTATATATCAGGGAGTAAACCTTCTGAGAATTAAACAGCTGGAGCTTGTTAAGGTAATTACACAGGGGAAAGGTTAATGTACTGGGAACTTCTCAGAAGAATCTGATTTGTGGTGAGGGGAGAGAGATAAAAGCTCCTTTAGGAACGACATGAACATGCTGCGTAGGTAGCTGTTTATCAGTAAATATCTCCACTGAGATTAAGAAAAGCAGTAGCTTAATAAATTAAGTGCTTCCTGGTATGGTTACTGTACTGGTAACTCCCCAAAAGAATCTGGATTTTGGTGAGGGAACAGAGAAAAAAGCTCATTTAGGACCTGCACTTACGAAGGGGGTAGGCAGCTGTATATCAGGGAGTAAACATTCTGAGAATAAAAACAGCTGGACCTTGTTAAGGTAATTACACAGGGGAAAGGATAATGTACTGGGAACTCCTCAGAAGAATCTGATTTGTGGTGAGGGGAGAGAGATAAAGCTCATTTAGGAACGACATGAACATGCTGCGTACGTAGCTGTTTATCAGTAAATATCTCCACTGAGATTAAGAAAAGCAGTAGCTTAATAAATTAAGTACTTCCTGGTATGGTTACTGTACTGGTAACTCCCCAAAAGAATCTGGATTGTGGTGAGGGAACAGAGAAAAAAGCTCATTTAGGACCTGCACTTACGAAGGGGGTAGGCAGCTGTATATCAGGGAGTAAACCTTCTGAGAATAAAAACAGCAGGAGCTTGTTAAAGTAATTACTCAGGGGAAAGGATAATGTACTGGGAACTCCTCAGAAGAATCTGATTTGTGGTGAGGGGAGAGAGATAAAAGCTCATTAGGAACGACTTGAACATGCTGCGTAGGTAGCTGTTTATCAGTAAATATCTCCACTGAGATAAAGAAAAGCAGTAGCTTAATAAATTAAGAACTTCCTGGTATGGTTACTGTACTGGTAACTCCCCAAAAGAATCTGGATTGTGGTGAGGGAACAGAGAAAAAAGCTCATTTAGGACCTGCACTTACGAAGGGGGTAGGCAGCTGTATATCAGGGAGTAAACATTCTGAGAAAAAAAACAGCTGGAGCTTGTTAAGGTAATTACACAGGGGAAAGGATAATGTACTGGGAACTCCTCAGAAGAATCTGATTTGTGGTGAGGGGAGAGAGATAAAAGCTCATTTAGGAACGACATGAACATGTTGCGTACGTAGCTGTTTATCAGTAAATATCTCCACTGAGATTAAGAAAAGCAGTAGCTTAATAAATTAAGTACTTCCTGGTATGGTTACTGTACTGGTACTCCCCAAAAGAATCTGGATTGTGGTGAGGGAACAGAGAAAAAAGCTCATTTAGGACCTGCACTTACGAAGGGGGTAGGCAGCTGTATATCAGGGAGTAAACCTTCTGAGAATAAAAAACAGCTGGAGTTTGTTAAGGTAATTACACAGGGGAAAGGATAATGTACTGGGAACTCCTCAGAAGAATCTGATTTGTGGTGAGGGGAGAGAGATAAAAGCTCCTTTAGGGACGACATGAACATGCTGCGTATGTAGCTGTTTATCAGTAAATATCTCCACTGACATTAAGCAAAGCAGTAGCTTAATAAATTAAGTACTTCCTGGTATGGTTATTGTACTGGTAACTCCCCAAAAGAATATGGATTTTGGTGAGGGAACAGAGAAAAAAGCTCATTTAGGACCTGCACTTACGAAGGGGGTAGGCAGCTGTATATCAGGGAGTAAAACTTCTGAGAATAAAAACAGCTGGAGCTTGTTAAGGTAATTACACAGGGGAAAGGACAATGTACTGGGTACTCCTCAGAAGAATCTGATTTGTGGTGAGGGGAGAGAGATAAAAGCTCATTCAGGAACGACTTGAACATGCTGCGTATGTAGCTGTTTATCAGTAAATATCTCCACTGAGATTAAGAAAAGCAGTAGCTTAATAAATTAAGTACTTCCTGGTATGGTTACTGTACTGGTAACTCCCCAAAAGAATCTGGATTGTGGTGAGGGAACAGAGAAAAAAGCTCATTTAGGACCTGCACTTAAGAAGGGGTACGCAGCTGTATATCAGGGAGTAAACATTCTGAGAATAAAAACAGCTGGAGCTTGTTAAGGTAATTACACAGGGGAATGGATAATGTACTGGGAACTCCTAAGAAGAATCTGATTTGTGGTGAGGGGAGAGAGATAAAAGCTCATTTAGGAACGACATGAACATGCTGCGTAGGTAGCTGTTTATCAGTAAATATCTCCACTGAGATTAAGAAAAGCAGTAGCTTAATAAATTAAGTACTTCCTGGTATGGTTACTGTACTGGTAACTCCCCAAAAGAATCTGGATTGTGGTGAGGGAACAGAGAAAAAAGCTCATTTAAGACCTGCACTTACGAAGGGGGTACGCAGCTGTATATCAGGGAGTAAAACTTCTGAGAATAAAAACAGCTGGAGCTTGTTAAGGTAATTACACAGGGGAAAGGACAATGTACTGGGTACTCCTCAGAAGAATCTGATTTGTGGTGAGGGGAGAGAGATAAAAGCTCATTCAGGAACGACTTGAACATGCTGCGTATGTACCTGTTTATCAGTAAATATCTCCACTGAGATTAAGAAAAGCAGTAGCTTAATAAAATTAAGTACTTCCTGGTATGGTTACTGTACTGGTAACTCCCCAAAAGAATCTGGATTGTGGTGAGGGAACAGAGAAAAAAGCTCATTTAGGACCTGCACTTAAGAAGGGGGTACGCAGCTGTATATCAGGGAGTAAACATTCTGAGAATAAAAACAGCTGGAGCTTGTTAAGGTAATTACACAGGGGAATGGATAATGTACTGGGAACTCCTAAGAAGAATCTGATTTGTGGTGAGGGGAGAGAGATAAAAGCTCATTTAGGAACGACATGAACATGCTGCGTAGGTA